>NW_010330947.1:0-1349 GCF_000700745.2 Antrostomus carolinensis | reverse complement strand
ATAATAATAATAATAATAATAATAATTAAAAGTGGTATTTGCTCAACGGAGAAGAGAGATGAGTCTCCGTGCTCAGAATGACTCAAGTAATCGAATATTTTTTAGCCAAACCATGGAGAAATTGGTCTTTCTGAGAGATAGAAACTCTTTCTCATCTCTTCTACCATCAAAACACCTGGGAAACTACTCCAGAGAAATGCTAATGTGTCTTCTTCAGGCAGAGCCAAAGCCACCAACCAGGTTTTTGTAGGGTCAGTTTCTTTTTCTCCTCATTGCTTGACCAAATCTGGAGATCTTGAATGTCCTCACAGTCTCATTGTACACTCACCCCATCATAATCACATAATCCTTAAGGTTGGAGAAGATCTCTAAGGTCATTCAGTCCAACCATCAACTCATCACCACCATGACCACTATAGACCATGTCCCTCAGCACCACATCTACATGTTTCTTGACCACTTCCAGAGATGTATCCTGTCCGAACCATGCTCAAAGATGTACCCTCAAAGATGTACCCTCAAGGATGTGTCCTCAAGGATGTATCCTCAAAGATGTATCCTCAAGGATGTACCCTCAAGGAGGTACCCTCAAGGATGTATCCTCAAGGAGGTACCCTCAAGGATGTATCCTCAAGGATGGATCGTCAAGGATGTGTCCTCAAGGATGTGTCCTCAAGGATGGATCCTCAAAGATGTATCCCCCAGGATCCTTTAAAGCTCAACGGTGACAGAGTGATTTGTTCCTTTCCAGGAGGTCCCTGGTCTCCAGAGCCTCCCCGTGCCCCCCAGGTACTTGGAGTTGGCTCTGATCACAAACCAAGAGTTGGTAAGCATCAAAAAATCATCACCACGGTGTCACGGTGTTAGATGGGAGATACTCCTCGGTGTTTGATGTCATGACACAGCCCTTCTCCACCTTTCAGCTCAAACTCAACAACTACAACGAAACCCGGATGCTACATCTGTTCATTTCCATCAGCAACCTCCTGAACACGGTGAGTGGGACACGGAGGGGGGGGTGACAACCACTGATCTGCTCCGTTGGTTGCCTGTCTCAAGTATTACCTTGAGATAGAGATGGATGATCCATGCCTGGGTGCATCTACTGAGGAACCAACGGGTTCCTCAACCTAACGTTGAACCCGATGGGTTCCTCAACCCACTCAACATGGGTTCCAACCCACTTCAACCGTTAAAAAACTGCTTTAAATATGAGTGAAGTCAGTTTAAAGATAACTTTGGAATCAACCCTTAAAAACACGGGATTGGGGATATAAAATATTGGTGCTAAATTCTTTCTGGTGGTTTATTACCATCTCCTTGTCTCTTCTGGGGGTGCTGGTGGGTGA
>NW_010330946.1:20801-112252 GCF_000700745.2 Antrostomus carolinensis | reverse complement strand
CTCTAGCCAGGGTCAACCCACCACACTGATAAAAACAATATTAACAACTACAAGCTAAATTATTACACAATAGGTGGCTATTTTATATCCTTAAATCTCTTCTGAGGGCAGGATTTTCTCAAAGGAAAGGAGAGTGCACATCAGTTACTGTCACAGTGGCAAGGATACTAAGGCATGAGGGTAGAGGCAGGTGTAGGGCCAGGGAGGACGCTTGAGCCACCAGTCAAGTGACAAGAACCATGTAATGGAGACCCTACAGAAGGAAAGGAGCAAGAGCAGTTTCTCTGTAACTCATTTTACTGAAGAAAAATGTTTATAGAAGAGTCCACAGTAGCAGCAGTGGACAGCTCAGCCACTTGCAGAAAAGGTGGTCCTATGTCATGTGTGAAGAAATGGTGCCATGAAAGACCTGGAGTTCAGGAGAGCTTGAAGGGTCTGATAGGATCTAACCTTCATGGACGATTTGTCATCCCACTGAGAAGTACTGACTTCACATGTAGACTCACTGATTTCAGTAAATTCACAATAGCATCCTTTATACTTAAAATCCATCAGTTACACAGACGTACAGTTTAGGGCATCAGACAGGACCTTTGTGTTGGTCTGCTCTGAGCTCATGTGTTATACAGTCATAGAGCTAACCTGAATTCCTGCGTGAAGTAAAGCATAACAGTTAGGGGGAAAAAAGGAGCTTCAATCTAAACTGCTACATTTCCATCAAGAGAGAACATCCTTAATGCCATATGTATGGCACTACTGTTGCTGTAAAAAGTGTTTCACTGTGAGCAAAACATACACAATGTAACCTAGGAAAAAAGGCTGTTTAACTTCATTGCTCCATACTTCCTTGTTGATTAAATCCTGGGTCAGGTGTATTTATTTTTAATATAAGCACACAAAATAGAAGTCAAATTAGTGCATTTAAAATTACACATACACTTAAGAAAGGCTAGAGGGATCTTGTAGAGTTAATTAACTTCATAAGAACCAAGTGACAATTCTTGAGGGCATAATAGAAACAATGTAAAAGAACTGCCACAATGCACAGCCAAAACAAAGCTCCTCTAAGGAATATACTTTATTTGAAATCATGCAAGAGAAATATTTTTATGTGCAGTCCACATTTAGGAATGAATGAACAGAAAAGAAAATGCAACTCCACTACCCTTAAAAAAACATTTTCAATAAGCCTGTGTCCACCACCTGCTAACAAATACTTTTACTACTTTACAATTTTTTCTACCCAACTGCTTTAGGAATTAAAATCAATTTTTCATCATACTGAAGATAGTCTCTAGGCCACTTGTCTGTCTTCAGCAAATTGAAACTTGGAGGTTCTAAAGTTGTTTAACTAGTAACCGCATAAAATAAATCAAATTAATCAACACTAATAGCAGGTAAAGTATGTGTAAGTAAAACCAAATTATTTTCCTGGAAGATTCATTTTGACTTCCTTTTGGTACTGCACTGCTTTTAGTCAAGCTCTGTATCAGTTCAAATTAAGGGAAAACTGTAGAAGAATGATCAGTGATCACTTTATTAATAAATGTATAATCCTTTCCCCAGGTAATAGTTCTTTATATGAGCTTGCAATTAACTTATTTGCCTGAGCATGTCCTCAAAGATGAAATTTTATTGATAGAAATTTTATGCACTCTTATCCTTCAGGCAAACAAAAATGGAATCAGAAGTGCTGGAGAACATATGGTATTCATACAACAGACAATGCATTAAAATGTCTGAAGTGAAATCCAAAATACTACTTTCAGTGGAAATAATTATGTAATATTTCAAGATTCTTAGAGAAGCTTTTGACTTTTTTTTGCCACCACTAAGAAGAATAAGTCCTTCTTTGAAAGCTGAAGACCAAAGAAGGATGGATGGGTTCTGGTAAATTCAGTGGAAAAACAAGCAAGGAAATAGAAGGCTAATGCTACAGTCTTGTTCATAAAAGACTTAGAAGAACCAACAACCAATGGAGACTCATTCACATGTGTTCCCTCATGGCCCAAGATATGCAACTCACCTTCAGTGAAAGCATCTTTCTCCTGCTTCCCAGTCTGTTATCATAGACTTTAAAAATCCAGCCTGGTCCACTGCTGTAGAAGAGAGAGAGCAAGGCAAGAGATTTCCAAGGACACTAACAAGGGAACTGCAGAAACTGGAACAGTGTCACTGCAGAAAGATGTGCAAAAAAAAAGCATGCTTTGCCAATACAGAACAGGACAATGACTCAGAAAATCCAGACTCCCTTTCTAGACGTGTAACAGATTTCCAGTGAAACCATGAACATTTATCAGACATATCCCTACATCTCAGGCTCTCATCAGTAAGATGGGAATAATACTCATTTACACCTTGTTCTCAGTAGAGGAAAATGTCTACCAGCATGTTTGCTAAGCAGATGGCAGCCGGGCCAGATCTTAGCTTGAAATGTCTTTGTACTACAGTAATATAATAATCAAGTGTAAAAGATGTGTGAAGTTTCAAAATTAAATAAGCTCTCACAGATGATAACTGAAATAACACAGCAGCTATAAAGCAGAACAGTCTCCTTTATTAATTTGATTTTCTGCATAACAGCTTAAGTTGTCTGATACCATGCCATCATTTTTAAAGTAGAATTGCAATACCACACAGATTGCAAATATATAGCAATATTGATGTTCTATGAACTCCTGCTGTCCACATGAAGACAGTAATCCAGTTGCTTCTGCAAATTCAGTAATCAGACCAAATGCGTATGTAAGGAGCAAGGTCTGTTGAATCAGTGCTCTACCTGAATTAATTTTCCAATACACTGATTAGCTAGCTAAGTGCATAGTCAATAGTATGTTGATGAGTGTCCTGTAAAATTGATGAACAGACTTCACTATTTCACTGCTTTTGTCATGGATATTGGGGGAAAAAAAGATATTTTACATGAAGCTTTTTGGTAAAACTAGACCCCCTGAATACTATAGGCATATAAAATGAGTTCATTTTCCTACTCTCATGTAGGTTTGTATTGGCTATTAGATAGGACAAGCAGATGAAGAATTGCTTATTTCCAAAAGCAAAACATAACCACAGATTGTTAAGTGTACTTGTGTAGATCTCACAGTCAAACAGCGAAACTAATGCTACCAGGGCCTATAGACCTTTTGTTTGGCAAACTATGTGCTGTTTTGGTGAAAAGTGTTTTCAGGTCACTCTATGACTCAGGATTCTAACTAACTGAGAAGTCAATCAATCAGGCAGTAAATAGGTTTCTACCACTCTAGGCACTTTTTTACCTACACATGGAGCTGATATTAGCCTGTGGGTATTCTCCTGAAGGAAGAAATTCTCTTTACCTCTGTACTTGGCTCCTTATAGAGTAGACATCTCTGACAATATACAAATAGGAAAAGCCGTTATGCTTACACCTTACCCTGGAGTTCTTGATTGCCCATTTCTTATCACTACAATGATATGAAAGTCTAAAGGATGACAGTTACTATGAATGCTTACAGGTATATAATGTTAGATCAGTCTTCTTTAAAAAAAAAGTGAATAAATTTGGTTTTAAGCAGATGAAATAAGTGTGGGATTGCTGGTTGAGATTAGAAACCCAACAAGTCAAGCACTGCTAACAGTAAACTTTCAGTGAATGGAAGGGTTGGTTATTTGGGTTGAGGGGTTTTTTTGTTTGTTTGTTTGTTTATTTAACTTGGTTTCTCATGAATAACCTAAAACCAAGAACAGCAGCTCCTGACACATGAGACTTTGCTTACCACATGCAATTTTATGTGGACACATTGGTGCCACATCAAAAAGCCTATAGGCTTGTGAAAGGAAGCTAGCCAGGTGTTTTCTACTCGTAACTATCTCCCATAGGTAAAGAATGAGAGGTTGGCTGACAGGGGACCTTGCTAACAACCTTTCAAGTCCAAGTTAAAGGGACTGAACAAATCCCTCCTGATTTTCCTTTGCTGTGTGAAATTATGCAGTGGCAAGGAGATTCCAAATTTTATAATGCCCAGGATGTTAGCTAGCATTACACTCTTGCTACTTTATATGCTGAAGTTGAAAAAAAAATGCCTTAATATAGATTTAAAAAAAAACCCTAATCTATTTTCCAGGAACTGTATAGTAAATTGTACCTGCTTCACAAAATCTTTACTGTTTCCTTCTTTTCTGTTGCAAGATTATTTCCTAAATGTAATAGCTGAGATTTTAATGCAATTAATTTTTTCTTTATGATAACCTAAGATTCGCTAATGTAAAAATGATACAGATCTTTCTTTTTATTGGGCAGTTAGTGGAAATTTTTACTACTTGCTCATCATTTCCAGTCCTAGCTTTTTTAAATAAATCATAGTACTATGACAAAGTGAGTCTAACTTTACCTACAAATTTAATTAAAACCCAATATTCTGTTGTCTGCTAGATATACAGGGCATGTTTGAACCCTGGAAAACATGAAGGAGCAGGAAAGATATCCCCCCGGTTGATTAATATATGACTGGAACAGGCTGCCTTCAAAAATACAGAGAGGTTTTTCTGGTTTTGTGCTTTAGAAGAAAGGAGAGAAGGAGAAAAACAGAGATTTCACCATCCCTTTGAAATCCATCATTCTCCAGTGTCACAGAATTTCTTGCTCTCCTGGTCCTTTTACTTCTGATTTTAACAACTGCAGAAAAGATGGGGAAGCAGCGGGCTTCATGGGCTGATCGCTCATTAGGGTAGTATTCACCACCCCATGAACTTTCTGAGACCTCAGAGGTTTTCCCATTATCTTTTTGCATAAAACTCAGACCATCTGCATTTTCATCCAGGAATATCAGTGACCACATCATAGATGTAAACATAACAGTCAGGACATTTACTCAAAATGTGGAGGACAACGTTCATTGTTGATCTAGCACAGACAAGGTGAAGACTCATACTTGCTTTTCCCACATTTTAAGCAAGTGTCCCGCTCATTGGAATACTGGGCAGAGTATTATTTTAATAGACAATCTGTAATAAACTTCAGAATTACTTCTAAGAAAAGTATGATTAAAAGTATGATAAAATTGCATGATCTTGCAAAATAGCAAGAAATTTTCAACCAGAAGTCATTTCATCAATCACAACAGAATTCCTACCTGTGTGCCAGCAAAAGCATACTTCTACTTGCTAAGAGAAGCCACTGCCTTCATCCAAAAATGCATAATGCTTCTGCATCAGTTTCTTCTCTCTTTGTGGTACTTACCAAAGGATGGAGAGTTAGGGGTGGAAGAACAGAAAAACTATAAATTTTACATTAGCTGATATATTCAAGCAAAATCAGGGTAAACTAGCGTTCATTAACATATCCAAAGACTGTTTAAATGAACTCTTATTAAAGATAGATCAAATTATGGACACCATCTATCTAACACATTTGGTCTTAGTTTTTTATTCTCAGATTATCATACGCATGGCAAGACTCTTCCATTTGTGCCAACATCATCTTTATCTTTGATCACCTCTCCCTTCCTGAATGGAAACCACTACTGACTTAAACATCCAGTTAGAATCAGTTTCTCTTTAAATTACAAAACTGCAGGTAGATATTATGAAATAAATTTGGAAAATTATTATTTTTATACTTCCATCAGAATGCTGCAATTATTCCAGGTCTGATTAATTGATTTAATATACTATTACACATGCAATGGTAATTATCTGATATATTCAACACTCAGAGTATAGTACACTTTGAGTATTTTCCCAGTTCTCCCAATTAACATTGGAACCTTGGGTAATATATCTGTGCTCCTTGTGTTTGCCATAGTGGTAATTAGCACTTGTAAACATCCTTGAAAATAAACATTGAAATTCTTAAATAAATACATAGCATCAGGGTTTATAGCTACTTTAAAGTCAATAAAAATTAACTTCAAAATATAACCCATGTATGACTGTGGACTTTAATTACTCCTATATATATTTCAAAGGTAAAAATTAAAGAATCTCTAATGTCTTTTTTTGGAAGCTGGCAGTAGAGGAGGTGCTGTGATTACAATCTATCTTTTTATAGGAACAGATTTGTTTAAGCAGTAGTATTTGATGACATCAGAAAGCAATTAAGCAAAATTCACTAATAAAAATGTGCAGGTAAAAAAACAAACTCGTATTTGAATTCATATAAAAAAATGTCAAATTACAGATGTCTGTCTATCGAGTTTTGACTATTTTAAATCTTATCTCTATCTGTCATTCTTCCTCTTCAATTAATGAATAACTCATTGTTTCACTGAAGATTTTAGAGTGTAGTATTTGGATTTTAATCTCATACTTTGCTGACTGGAAGTTTTTATTCACCCATACAAAATTAATAACCTCTGTGGACTTAGAAAAACATATTTAAATTAAATAAGACTTACAATCAAAAAAGTCTCACTGTTTAAACCCTTGATTTAAACTAAATAAAATAATTGGCCAACTGTTGAGCACTCTAGGACTTTGTTAGTTTAAAACGTGTTTTGCAGTGAAAACAAGCCCTGTTACATTGCTCAAAATGTGAATATGACTGTTTCAAACCTTGGAGAATATTCCGTAGGTTAGAAGGGCAGCAGTATCTGGCACAAGACCATAGTATTTACCATGCTATGTACCATTTTTTAGTATTCTCAGAACTCTAAAAAAAATCATTATTCCATTATCCCCATTTCATCAATGTAGGGAGAAATAAGTCATATAGAGACCTGAGACTGAATCAAGATCTGAGAATATCTATCCTGTAGACATGTCTTAACCAAAAGCCCATCACTGTCAGTATATTCCAACCCATGAAATGAAATAAAACATGAAGTGAACATAATTATCTTTACATAGGCGCTACAAGGATTTTTAAAACTGGAAGAAGAAAATACTTCCTCAGCTAACAAGTGTCCTATAGATTAAAGATAAATATATAATATATAATATATAATATAAACAGAAGTCTATCAAATCTATCAAGTTTTAACTATTCTAAATCTAATCTACTCCTATTTTTCTCCCTCTTCAACTAACTCAACTGTTTCAGTTAAGATTTTATAGAATGTAGCACTTGGATTTTAGACACTCATATTTTCCTGAGTATAAAATTTAGCACTCTACCCCATGATTGTCATTGGGGAGCAAAAATGAGTCAGCATGTCTAGTTTATCTTTCCTTTGCTGTGATATCCTATATATAAACCCTAAGTTTCTGCTGTTTGTTAGGGAGGTACTGTTACGTCCAGTGCAGATATCATTCTACTAATTTTGGAAAGTCATCTTCTTTATGGCAGCCTGTACAATCAAGCCTAAAGTTTTTTTCCTAGGTACGGATGAGTTTGATGTTTGTAAACAGTGGGAGATGCTTAAAGAATATTTAACTTTCAAACACACTAAGCCTCTGAATGAGAGCATTTAACAACATCTTTTATTACTTAATCAAGAAGGGAGTTATCTTTTAACAAAGAAGAGACTTGTCTGCTCTTCAGGAAATTGTAATATCTGTCTCAGTTTTCTCCTCAAAGATGAAGATGATGATTTTTGCCTGCAACTATTGAGAGTATGACAGGATACTTCTGAAGCCCTTAATAAAAAATGGCAATGTAGAACTACTTGAATACATAAAATCTTGAAAACTGGTAGCAACAGGATAAATTTTGTTCACCACAACTTACATAAGACTAAGTCAGCTGAGCTACATGTTCTTGCATGCTCACACACTGTATCAGAAGGAAATTCTAGTTTCCACAAAGTATCTCAAATTTTACACTGCTATCCACATTAACCAAATTAAACTCTAGGCTAAGCAAAATTTCTCTGCTAGAAACAATGAAACTGCATTCTCTCTTTTTGGTACAAAATTTACTCTATAACATAGAATAGTACTGTGCATGTAGTACTCTGATAAAACATGCTAGAACTGGTTTTATTTTTTTTTAACTAAATCAAGATAATCCACAGAAATCAGATACCATAATGGTATAAATCAGAAGTTATTCCACCCAAGTCATGGAGCTGGTGCAAAACCAGAATAAGTTAGATCAGAATCAGAATCACCAGATGTTTATTACCATTGAGAGTTTAATGACACACAGTCCAAACTAGTCTAAACTAATACCAATTCTAAGTATTGGGCAGTGCTATAACTTTTTTGTTATTTATAGATTTATTCAGACCTGGGTATAATTTTCAGATGAGTACCCAAGTAAGAAACCATATTTTTAGTGAAATAAAGCAAATAAAACAAACTGTAATGTAAAATGTTAGCCACCTGCTTGTTCAGAAATCATAAATCATAATACTTGCAAGAAAAATTAATTCCTTTACAGATGGTAACTTCTTCCAATAAAAGAGTGGGAAAGTTGAGATCTTGAGAGTCTATGCCTAAAAAAAAAATTATGTAAATTCCCTCAATCTGTTCTTGTACTGTGATAGGATATACACAGGTATGTGTCTGGGAAGGCAGCTTTACATTGTTAGAAATGTATGATTTTCCCCAGCTGGGCAGACATTCTTAGTGCTATCTTGTAAGAACATATATTATTACAGAAAAGGTTCTTTTCTGCTTTCTAAGTTGACATTTCAGAGCATTTAATAAATTGAGATGTAAATGTAATTTTATTCCAGCCAGAAGTAATTCTTCTTATTATTTCCATATTAAAATTGTTGGTGAATATGTATTTTCATTAGTTAGGGAAAGCAGACAACAATTGTTAGAGAAATGAAATAAGGATGCCTGAATGACATATTTCCCTATGAAATCAATGTAAGGAGCTGTTCTGGTGGGTGGAGATCCTTGTGCTGAAGTAGAAAGTAAACCTCTTCAGACTGTAGGAGTTCTGGAAAGCTGGCACTATCCAATAACTAGTGCAAATGTGCAAAAAACAGCATTTAACCTGCTGTTCTTAAAACTGACTCAGAGATTCATGCAGAGCAGAGTGGTCAAGTGACCACTGATGACATTAAACACATTTTCAAAAGAACATTGCTGCTAAGGGTAGATAAAAGAAACAGCAAACCTACAATAGCATCATCCAGCATCTCTCAGCAATAGTAAATTTCAGTGGCAACATCACTGCGGCTCCTGGTAATTTGCTTTTTGTATGGCTTCAGTAACCAAGTTGTCTTTCTCTTGTGTATTTGCTCCAGTGAACCAGAAAAACACATAGGCTAGAAATTATAGAACAGTAAAATGTAACAGTCTTGCTTTCATTTAAATCTATGAGAACAGATAGTCTAGTGGTATTTGGTAATACAAAGCCTCAATACCAGCTTCTTAATTTTAGTTTTTCACAATAAAACAAAAACCTTAATGTAAATTATATTTTCATGTTTCACAGAACAACTGATGACCATTTCATTACATTTGGTTGTATTTTCCTGTGCCTAATAAGGTCCTAGGTCAAAACAGCTCCTGTTTTCCTCCAGTGTTGATTCTCTATCGTTTAATGAGGGCTCAGATGAAGCCTTTCCCCAGCATCTTGGGTGCATCTAGCACAGCATTGTGAGCCAGTCAAGGGAGGTGATCATCTCGCTCCACTCTGCACTGGTGCGGCCTCACCTCAAGTACTGGGTGCAGTTTTGCGTGTCACAGCATAAAAAGGATCTAAAGTTACTGGAGAGTGTCCAGAGGAGGACCACAAAATTGGTGAAGGGTTTAGAGGGAAAGTTGTATGAGGAGAGGGTGAAGTTGCTTGGTTTGTTCAGCCTGAGAAGAGGAGACTGAGAGGAGATCTCATCACAGTCTGTAACTTCCTCACAAGTAGAAGAGGAGGGGCAGGTGCTGAGCTCTTCTCTCTGGTGACCAGTGATAGGACCTGAGGAAATGGCAGTAAGATGTGCCAGGGGAGGTTTAGGTTGGACATTAGGAAAAGGTTCTTCACCCAGAGGGTGGTGGAGCACTGGAACAGGCTCCCCGGGGAGGTAGTCATGGCACCAAGCCTGACAATATTAAAGAAGCATTTGGACAACACCTCAGATACATGCTCTGAATATTGGCATTGTCCTGTGCGGGGACAGGAGTTGGACTTGATCATCCTTGTGGGTCCCTTCAAACTCACAACACTATGATTCTATGATCTCTTTCTTCCACCCAAGATCCCATTTTCACAGAACTTGCAGGGACTTAATATCTTGGAAGCACCTCCGCTACTGTCAGATTAGATTGAAGCTAAGAAATGGGATAATGATTTTTTTAGGTCAGGAAGAAAGACAAATAAACAGTATGACTGATACTTCTGTATGAGAGCTTTGTACTGAACATTTCTTAGCCCACTTGTTCAGATTACAAACACACTAAATTTCTCCTGAGTACTTCTCCATATCCAGATAAACTCAGTTCATTTGTTATCAGATTTCATTGCTCACATGCTTTAAAGAGGGATCATCCTCAGATTTGTTATTTAAATTGATATATATAGAATCATAGAATCATAGAATCATAGAATGGTTTGGGTTGGAAGGAACCTTAAAGATAATCTAGTCCCTACTCCCCTGCCATCAGCAGGGACACCTTCCACTACACCAGGTTGCTCAAAGTCTCATCCAACCTGGCCTTAAACACTTCCAGGGAGGGGGCATCCACAGCTTCCTTGGGCAACCTGTTCCAGTGTCTGACCCCCCTCACAGTGAAGAACTTCTTCCTAATATCTAATCTAAACCTCCCCTCTTTCAGCTTAAAGCCATTTCCCCTTGTTCTACCATTAACTGCCCTTATGAAAAGTCCTTCCCCAGCTTCCTTGTAGGCCTCCTTCAGGTATTGGAAGGCCACTATAAGGTCTCCCTGGAGCCTTCTCTTTTCCAGGCTGAACAGCCCCAACTCTGTCAGCCTATCCTCATAGGAGAGGTGCTCCAGCCCTCAGATCATCCTGGTGGCCCTTCTCTGGACTTGTTCTAACTGGTCCATGTCTCCCTTGTGTTGGGGACTCCAGAACTGGATGCAGTATTCCAGGTGGGGCCTTATGAGAGTGGATATACACCTACAATATGTGTTGCCAGCACCTGTAATAAGATGAATACTTTCCACTAACTGAGAGAATGTGAAACTATTCCAGAAATCTTTTTTTAAGAATTCTGAGTAAAATTTCATAATCTGTCAATCAAATAGTTATTTTTTATCTGTAATTTTTTATCAATTATTTTGATCTTGAGGCTTGACTTGTTCAGACAACTAACAATTCAAATAAGACAACACTGAACATACCGAAGAAGCTTTCCATGTGTACCTCCTACTTTCCCCATGTATCATACCTTGGTTTGTACAACAGAGTGGTCTAAGAACACTTGGATCCTTTCCAGTTGAACTAAATGAGGAGACAGAAGTCTACCAGCACACCTAGTGTATTCTCACCCATAGGACAGGCTTGAGTTAATTTGACCTAGGACTGCTGAAATGTGTATAGCATAAATGTCAGATCCTCAAAATCAATTCTTCTGCTCTACAGACCTGCTCCAATTGCATTGCTCAACTTGTTGCTGTAAACGACCCCAATCACATAGAATAATACTCTAGACAGAACTCTAGGCAACCAACTTCAGACAGTTGACCTTAATTTGTGTATAGAAAACTTTGTGTCTAGGCAGTAAACAAGTCTTTTCAATGATCCATTGCCACAAGCACCTCTGTCAGGCAGAGAGTTTATCAGAAACATATTGAGTGTTTTCTTCAACTGCTTACAGAGGCTGCAAGGGCTCTTTCATTGAATACAGTGGATTTTGGATCGTCTTTAAAAGTTAAGAGCACACAAGAATCTGCTTGTGCATAAAAAGTTCTCTGCAGGCCTGACAATATAGCCACACAACCATACTGATAACTTCTCTTGACAGATTTGATGCTTCTAACATAAACCCTATTTGATCAGTGAGACTAGGCATTGCAGCCCACAGACAAAGGGCTCTACTACAATTAGGCAGGGGTAAATTATTAGCTTTTCATGTTCTGAAAGAAATCTTAATACAATGCTGGTTTAGCTCTCAGTACAATCTTTTCCATAAGCATGAGATGTTGGAATTTTAATGCCTAATAAATTCTGTGAAATATAGCAGTACTCTGCAATATACAAGCTTTAGACAGCCAATGTATTTGGACTGGTTGGCCACCTCCACACATTTCCCACCCGTTCAGGTGATTGCACAGAAACAGGAGTGGAATACCAACCAACCCAGGTAACTGAAGACAATTTGAGTCTTACAACATGCTGCCAAATGCTCAGAATACCTTCGCAGTTTGATCAGTCTGCCTGACATGGTGTCTGGCAACAGAACACAGGGGCCCCCTCAGGCAGCCAGTAAAGCACAAACCCACTATCAAAGCAAGGATTATTATGTCAGCTCCTCAAGCATAAAACCATGCCCACTGCAGAATGCTGCTGTGATCTTTGGAAACTACTGCTAGAATTCTGCACTACCATGGATGTCAGCAGAGTTATCTGAGGTGCAAATAAATTTAGAGTCTGGCCTTAGTCACCTTATTTCCTTTCAAGTGATCTAACATCTACGTACTTGCTTCTATTCACAGAGACAAGATGAATTTTTATATCTACATTTAATCCATGCAAAATCATACCCTAAGGTCCGTGAATACTTGGAGAATGTTTTACAACTCTCTACAACTTTGGCTTTAAAGTTAAAACAAGATTGATGCTGCATGACTCCTTGCAAAACAGCAGCATCAGCCAAATATGCAAAAATGCTCACTTATGGAAAATGTAATAATTTTGAATGCAATTTCTAGCCATCACCGATTTCTTTTGCAGTCCCCAGTAATATGGAATATGAACCCTTTTCTTGATGTTACTGCAGATCTTTCCTCACATAAACTCTTATCACCTGTCACTGGTGAAAAATGCACAAGCAGGAAAAGATAATGCAAATACTAAAACGTTTTCAGTTAAAATGCTTGAGAATACATGCTTTGAGATGATGAAAAAGCCCTTTTTGTATTAAAACTTAAGTGGTAATGTTCCAACTGGAACAAGAACAATATTTTTAATCCATACTTGAAAGATCAAATTAAATCTGCTGCAGTCAGCCTTGGTAGGGCTGTATCTATAAGAGGCAACTTTATTTTTTTATGAGAAAGCTACAAGTCCAAAGCTACTGGGTACTCATTTGTCTGGTTTTCTGTAGACATTCAGGGAGCTAGGGCAATCATTTCTAGCTCAAAAGAACATCCCAAAATACTAGGAGATCAAGAGAAAAAAAGATCTCTTGATATATATTCCATTATTTTCTTGAATAGAGTCAGATTTTAACACCAGAATACTAGTCACAAGTTATAGTACTTTTAAGACAATATATCAGTGCATTATGTTACATCTTTCAGTTAGTTACAGTCCTATCAGCAACATCACTGCAGTATTTCTGGCGCCATGGTTGTTGCCACTACGAATTCCCTACTTTACAGGCATTAAAAGTCAAGTATTTGTAATCCCATAAGCTTGAAACTTATTCTACAAGCTGTCAACTCAAATGCAATATATATTTTTCCTCCCAAAAAATTTAATTTAAAATGGATCCAACATTTTTCTTTATAGATTCTAGAGTATGGCATGAAATTAACATTTGACAGCCACTAAGAAAATACTTGTTCTCAGAGAAGCCAAAAAAATCACAGCACTTAATTCATCAGCTGCTAGTTGTTTACTGCAATCTGTTTTTAAATACACTAGCAAAAACATGAAATATGTATTATTTTTGCTTTACACAACAATTTCTGAACATTTATATTAAAAACCATTCAAATTTCCTGAGGCAGTAAAAACAGGTATTTGAACTCTAACATTTTTATGCACCTTCAATATGAGTAAAGCACCTACTGAAAACAAGGGCAAATATATCAACAAGTCCAATGAGTTAAGAGAAGTGTGAAAAAATGCAGAGCAATAGTACACATCACGAATGTTTACAACAGCCTGGTGTTCATACCCTTCTGAATTTATACCCAATTCCCTTAAAATTCTCACTAACAATGTTGAGGAAGGTTATATGAAAAGACAAGGGCTGAAAAGAAAGAGACAGAAAGACAAAAAAAAATAAACATATAAGAATAATCAAAAAATGGAACCTGCTTCAAAAAGTGAGTTAGCCCCAAAAAGGATACAGAGAACCCAGCAGAGGCCAAGATCATTGGTCTCTCACTGACTGTGAAGAGACCTGAAATTTTTCCTGAAATTATAAGATAAATATTTTCCTCATTGATTTCAAGCAACGAAGATTATTCATGCTGTGGAGAGATTTTTTTTTTTTTTCCTGCTCGTATTCAAAGAAACTGGGGAAAATGTACAAAATGCCTGATCAATTGACCACTTAAGTCAATAGGAAGACTTCCATTTGGGGTCCAAAGTGGCTTGCTACTTCAGATGTGCAAGATTAATTTTGTCATGTCTCAACAGATAATTGACTTTTTAGACTATGACTATCATGTTTTCATATCAACCTTAGCAGCTGCAACAAGGAAAACCTAAACAGTCTCATAATAGATATATACCATTCCTCTACCTCTTTTCATTCTTCCTGTTGCTCAAATACAGAAATCCAAATGTCCTTAGCATGCCCAGTATTTGTTGACAAAGTTTATTAAAGGTGCCTTACCTCTTGATGTAGCCAAGTTATTCTCATTCCTTTGAAAAAAAAATAAAAAATGCTATGACTAAGACATCACTTGCCATACCATAATGGAAATCCATTGTTTAGACCTTAACTCTGACATATGTAGAGTTTCAAACAATGAAACACACTGAATTTGTGAACAGCATTTGTAATCCTTACCTCAGATTCTGCTTTTTCTAGCAAAAAAAAATTTAAACACAAAAGTTATCCCTCAGTTCTCTTAGAAGATATTGAAATAATTAAAATTATCTTTCAAAATTCCAGTCTCATTACATCCATACATGTTATTTGTCTCCTTGGAACATTTCTAAATCCAACACCACTAACACTGTAAACTGATTACTAGAATGTCTAAAAGCATGTGAGGAGTTATTTTTGAAATTTGAAGAATAGGGCTACATTTCAGAAAAAAAATGCAAGCTTTTCACTGAAGTAGTATTTGTCATCATAAAAATATGAAACTTCAGAAAGTGCACTATGTATAAAGAACAGAGCAAGAATGCTGCACTGAAAAATTAATGAAAGTGAAACAGATTGCTTTATTTCTAATTAGCAGCTGTGGTTGACTAGGACAGGAAGATTTCACTGAAGATTCACTACGGGGAATACTGACACATTGTTTTTCTTGGAAATATTTCTAAGATCAAGGATCCAATACCCTGGAAATTAATAGAACAGGAAAAAAGGAAAGAAAGAGAAGGTTTCAGTGGCTGGTCACACAATAGGGTGACATAATGTTTCCCAAAAAAGTTGTAAAAAAAAAAAAAAAAAAAAAAAAAAAAAAAACAGGCCTGCTTGGGTTATTAAATCATTTCTTGGTGAAAATGCAGTATTATAAATGTTATAAAGCAAAAGGAATATAGTAATTCAGTTCAGATTTAACTGATTTTCTTTGAATTCTGTGGGAAACAATGCTTAATACAGATTGTTTATATGTTTTATTGAAAGTTTTGTCCTGGGACTTCAGTTAAGGTAAATTCACTAAAATGAGGGAAAAGGGATTCTAACTACTCTGGCCAAGAACTATACAGAAAAGAGTTTTCCAAAAGTAAGCTATGCCATCCAGGAGTGGAGCCAGCTGAAGTAATCTGACTTTGACGGCGTACAGTGTAGATGATTATACCTGAACCAGTCACTCAAGTCTTCCTTTCTATCACGTGAAAAGACACAGTTCATTAGAACTAACCTAGAGATCCTAGGACAAGGATGAGATGTGTGCCAAGCCAAAGCCAAGTATTTAGATAAAGTTTAAAAATAATCACCAATATATGCAGATTAGCACCATCCCTGGTGTCCACGAAGAAGAAATCAAATCACTCTGCATGCTGTAAAGAGGGGTTTCCTGTAATATTTTTAGCAGCCCTGTACAGTATATCCATAGCTGTTTCTTATCCCATTGTGCCCTGAGGGTCTGAAAAAAAAAGCCAATGAAAGTTGCTGAAAAACTCCCATTGGTTTCTGAGGTAACAGGATGCAGCTCTTAATCATCAGTTCTGGAGCATGATCAAGGAGAAGAACCTGCAGACAGAGATGTGACAGCTATCAGCTAGCATCATCAGTAGAGAAAGAAAACTGTTTGCATTTATCTAGTTCTTCCAAGGATATCAGTGCATGAGTTTACAAAGGACAACTAAAGTACAGAGCTAAGTTAAAACATAGGTACCTAGCAAATCAATAGCAGAGTCAAAAATCTAACTCAAGAGAAATATCTAATTTCCTTTCCCATGACCACTGATTTATAACAGCATAGGTAGTTACAGACTAATTTCTGAAACTACATGAAAATATGTGTTGTGAGGGATGACTGTCAAGCTCATAGAATCTAGAAACATGAATAAAAAATTGTTCTCATCTTCCTACTTTTGCCTCTAACTATGGGTTACATTGTATTCCTCCCTCCATATTTCTGATTCTTTGCCTGCAAGATGGTGACTTCCTTCCCCCACCACCTATAACACCGTTTAACTTACAGCTGTAAAGTGCTTTGAGACCCTTGCATGAAAGTATAGGAAAACATAAAATACTCTTGTTTCTAAGCTTATCATTAATATGAAACAAAATAGCTATTTCAAAGCCATACTGGGAACGTATTATTTTAATTTTGACTGCTTTGACATTGTGTTGTGTTTCCATTTTAAAATCTTTATGGGATTTACCATATTCTCTATTTATAAGGCTTTGCATTCAGATTAGTAGCAACATGAGATAACAAACTTCTTACAATTATTGTGGAGAAGAGAAAGGATTAAATCTGGCTGCTCATTTCATATCTCAGCAAGGAGGGAGAAAGTGAAGAAAAAGAAATTGCAAGGCTCTTCTGTTCTTTCTGTGGAGAGATGTCTCTATAGAAAAGCAGAGTTTCTGGGTGCTCACCTTTACTAAATTGAAACCATATCATTCCAGCCTCCATTTTAAGTCCTAAGAAGGCCAAAATAAGAGAGAGGTTAGCAAAATGAGAATTTAAACTTAGTCAAATATTTCTTTTGGTTTTGAGGCCAAGAAGTTTCTGAAGTTTATTTCTCTTCCTTTCACAGAAGAGAATTTAGAGCTCAGACACACTGACTAGAATGGAAGCGTAATCAGTCAGAAAGAACAAATAAATTTTGTGTCTGCCTCTGTTAGTGGGGAAAATAATTGAAAGCATGACTGCTTATGTGGTTGCTCCACAACTTCAAAAGTGTACAAAATCACAGAAAAGGGAATGCCATCTGTTTGTTGTTAGGGTCATGTCTTTTATTTTCCTACTTATACTCCCACTGAAAGCAACGAGAAGTTTTCAATCCTCCATAGTGAAAATGACATAACTTTATTTTCTCTCCTACATTCAGGTTACAGTAGGATTTATTATGCATCTTCCTCTTCTCCTAAGTTTAAGTCTTTGTTAACAAGCACCTTTGAACATTAAAACAGAACAAAAGTGGCAAAAAATGGTCACCACCTCATAAGAGAAGGAATGTGACCATAAGGAGAAATAGTGGACCTCCCTGAGGTCTGAATGTTTGCATCAAGATTGTTAAAATCAAAGCCACTGCAATAACACAGAATGCACCCTTGGCATAATGAAAGCAAGATGTACAACAGTGTTAGTGAGAGGGGCAGCTTTGAAGCAGCCGCAGCACAAGCTCTATAATAATATCCGAAGGAGGGTATGCTGGTAGTGGAAGTATGCCTTGTCTAACTTCAACTATTCATCTCAAGGGGCGATTTACAAGGTGATAAAAGGTTCCAAGCTGCAAAAGGTACTTTAGGCAGTTAAAAAGCAGCTTTTTATGATCATTTCTTCTGTACAGTACATGTTGTTTCATTAATCAAATGCTTATTCTATTAAAATACCAACTCTTTTAGCTGGTGGGACAACAAGTTTTACTGCCATGAAATGGCATTAAAAGCCACAGACTTCCCAGCTAAGCCTTTGTAATGATTCTAACACAGCCCAAGTGTGGCTGTCTCCAGCGGGATACCTGAATGGCATGTCTGCCTGCTTTGCTCCTTGGCAAGTTTCTTGGCGTGTTTCAGTTCTCAAGGCCACAACGCCCTTTCCAAGCAAGAAAGAATGCAGGGCACATGTGTATTCCCTAAACCAGAGCAAAACAGACTGCTCACATCAAATCTGAGTCTGTCAGCTTTAAATTGTTCATTAAATGAGCACTAAAAACCAAGCACGGCTGTGGCAAAGGGAAAGCTTCCACTCACAAAGATAACCATTGCAATGCTTTAAAAATAGCTTTTTCAGCTCCTAGAGGCAAAAAATCCAACACTCACAAGGAGATTTGTAGATCTGGGGACCTGGTGTGTGAATCTAAATAAATAAATAAATATTTTTAAAAAATTTTGTCGACTCTCTTTGTAGTCCTTGAAAGAGCCTTCCTAAATCAAGGGTGCCGCAGACCACTACCTAGGCACTCCTTTGGTTTTCTACTCCCTAAACCACCAGATTACTAAAGAAAGGAAAGTGAATCTTTATTTTGAAAATCTAGCCCCAAAGTTGAAAGCATTTAAATTCCTAAACCCTCTTCCACCAAGGAAATCATTACATTCAACTCAAATACGCAGACAAAACTGCAGTACAGTCTCCCAATCCTGCTCATAAAATTTCAGTTGACTTAGGCAACCTCTATGCTAAGCAATAAAGTAGAAGGAAACAACAGATACTTGGAGTCCACATGACTGGACTTAGAGAGTGGGAGGGAGGAGATGGGAAAAAGATCTGGTTGTTTATTTGCACAGCAACCACAGTGACCAAAAGGCAATTTAAACTCACATTTTAATGAACTTAAAATGTTCAAATAGTAACTATAGTAATAAAGGAGAAAAAAAGTGAATCCTGATAATACAGCAGCTACTAGGAGCTTATAAGTCTAAATCCTTATGGAATTGACTTTAAACAAAATCAGTATAGATCCATTATAAAATACACACTGGTAAAGTAATTTAAATTTACCAGTTACTCACTGCATGTTTCAGAGGTACTACTGAAGTTCAGGGTTTTTTGCTAAAATATACAAGCAAAATACTGTAAATGCTTGTGCAGGTTAAAAATAAGTCAAAATAAGTAATCAAAATTATGATGTTTCAGAAAACATCATAATAGAATTAATAAAATGTAAAGGAATGAATGTCAGATATTTAAATATTCCAATACATTAAACATCAATCGACATCCTAACACAAGACAAACAGATTTTTCTATTTAGATAAACAAAAATAGTGACAAATATTTTCTTGTTATTCTGTGAAGTGGTAGTGTCAATATTAATACAGAACAATCATGTCTTATTACAAGTTCAAATCCACCCACAGCAGGTGGATTATCAACAACATTTCAACCAAAAATATTGTGGGAAATCTACACTTACTATTACCTTACTTAGCTTTGCAGAATCTCTTTTAAGTTTGTAAATTGTTATTTTGCACTGTTGTCTGACAATATAGCAGGAAATTCCCATCAAAATATGCCATTCATCACTCCATGTAACTTTCTCAATTTGTGTGTGAAAACAACCTGTGTCACAGTAAGAGGCAAGGTGTCATAACTGCTCTCAGGATTCAAAAGCACTAACTTATGCCAGCGGGAGGTGGTTTACGAAGGAATTCTTTCAAAAGCACAACTAGCATCTGAAAAAAAGACTACACTATTTTAGTATAAACTCACACAACTCTAAAGTACTTGGCCAGTTATAGTGGGCAGAGGCTGACAGCCAGATATAGTGTGCAGAGCCTGACCTAGGTAAGCCTTGATGAAACTAAATGGCTACAGCATTACAGTACCCACCAAAACAACCATTCAGTAGGTCAGTCTTCCTGCTTGCACAAAGGCCTAGTACAGTGAAAATTTTCACCAGCTCTCCCCGTAGCCAGGTACACAACCATGGACATCTGAGATACAGCATAGGCCTTTCTGCACATTCTCCTTGAGACCCAAAGAATGACAGATGTACTCAGGAACACAAGGAAAACGTTATTCATTTCTGGACATATTTCAAACCACAAGTCACTCTCACTTTTCTGGAAAGCAGACTAGAAAACACCAGATCACTTTCACCTCATTGAACACTGTTACCTTCAGCAGACTTTTCTCTTACTACTTATATTTTTACAAGGATCTCCAGAAGATTACCAAACTCCATGCACCATGAGTATTCAGTTGACTGTCAAATGTTCTAGCTAGACTTCTCCTTGACAAGGCTGATTACACATTAGGAAACATAGAGAGAGTTTTAAATCTATCCTCTCCTCTCAGATCACTAGCCACAGGTCTCTTCACTTTCCAAATCACTTTTGCAGAGTGAAGCTTACAACTGAAGCAGTAAGCATAGTCACTAGGACCTCCAGCAGAAGTCCTCTCAAATAAAGTCCAAGAACCACAGCAAAGCTGTCTGATCTCTCATGGCTTTGGGAAATCATTGATTAGCTTAAATAAATACCACTACTGAAAAGTCAAGGAAGAATGGAAAGGCATTCAATCAAATACTGGCAGTATCTACTTTACAAGGGCAAGAGAGGCAGATTAAGTTCAAATGCCTGGACCCTTTAAGCATATTAGTCGTATAGCACTTTCAGAAACTCTGAACACTATAGCTGCCGGTTGAATCCTGGGTTTCAAAAGGTAGATGCCTAATTTGGAAATGTCACACAAAATATTCCCCTTATCCCACATGTTTTATTCTTGGGAAGAACCTATAAGGTTGAGTTGCTATCTGAAAGCAGCTGTTTTATACTATTTGTAAAAGTAAAGAAATAAACCCTTTCTTAAACAAAAATTGGTGCTTTCTTCTTGTGCTTTCCTGAGAAATACTTCATAATAGCAACTTAGAAATAGAATTTTTCACACATTTCTTCTTGATCAATCATTAGGAAAGAAGAGAAGAGTCAAAAATCAATATCTAGCCCAGTTTCTTCTAACCCTTGCTGTATATGTGTTTGCCTACACAAGGTACTTGTTGCAGTGATCTGGAAGGAACTGACTGCTTGTATTCATGTTTAAAATCAATATTAGCATGAAATACATGAGATCAGCAAAAAAAAAAAAAAAATGTTTAGCAAGATTAAACCAATCATTTACATTTACATTTCACCAATATGTTAACAGTTGTACTAACTAAATGTTAAAAAAAAGCACCTCTTATTTCTGCAGACCCAACAGCTTTCTGCTTTCTCAGGAATACTTTAGAGCCATAAATTGTGCCTCGTTTTTACCCAGGTGCACAAATAGCAAAAGGCTACTGCATAGCAAATAACAGGCTTGACTCATCATTGCTTTGAATTTCAATTCAACTCTTATATCGCCAGTAACTCAGGCAGCAAAGTCGACACAAGCCTATCTTAGAGCTTCAAATATGGTCATAACTTCTAATTAAATGTAAGATAAATTAATCCAACTGAATCATTCTTTGACTTAAACATAATATAAGGGGAAATTATAAGCTCAGACTGTTTTACTATGGTTTGTAATTGATTCATGTAAAGTGAATAAAAAGAAAGCAGAAGCATCCCCTTTGCATAACAAAATTACAACATACCATAGATAGAACTAGTGACTAGATCCTTCATAATCAGTCTCAGTAGAAGCTGAGGAGAATATTTGAGACACAGTTCAATATCCATTCACAGTTTCATATGTTCACGACCTTCTGCTCAAACTGGAAAGTTCAGTAAACCACAAGTGAAGTTGCACAGCTGGCAATCTGGCAGGGTCAGTTTTTGTTTTTTCATTAATCAGCAGGCTGGCCCCCTTCTGACTCACCCCACTAACCCCTTGAAACTTTTTTATTTGTAAAGGGATAATTCTTAAAATATTTCTCAATGGGGGCAATTATCTCAATTTTCTACATGTAATTAAATCAAGGAACAGAAGAGCTAAGTGACTGACAGAGGTCATAAAGAAAGCAAAGAAGAAAACACAGTGGCTTTCCTCAGAAGGAGCTGCTTAAATATTAAAAAATGTACAAGCTAAGAGAGTGAACACAAAATTTCCAGAAAAAAAAAAAAAAAAAAAAGAACAGTAAGCAGAGTCATGAATTATTATTTTGCAGTAGTCAGTCCATAACAGAAACTTTGTCTCTTTTACCCTCATGGTACTTGGGATAAAATAAAAAATAATTCAGTACTAGTCTCCTTGATAAATCGAGCACGGCAAAAGCCCTGAATGCAATATTATCTAGCAAATGACAAGTTTGCTATAAAGAAATATAATGGCATTAAAAATCGGAAGTCCTATATGCAAATAGTTCAACTTTTGTCCACACTTCCTACACATAAACTTCTATGGTTTTTAATCAGAATTTCTTAATGTGATATTACCATGCAATTAAGTTCTGCTTTTCATTATATGAGATTCTCAAAAGCACAACAACATCCTTCTCTGGGAGCTGAAAGTCAGCTGTTCAAATCTTGTGGTGAGATTGCATTTCTTATGAAAAATATCTTCAATAAACTTTCAAACTGAATACGATTTTGGATTAAATACCCTTAAATCTATCAGATATTATAACAGATACAGGATAGCTGGTATGTATGCCACAGTATCTACAGATATTTCATCATACAAATTTCTAGGAACTAAACAGACATTATGATTAAAAAGGCTTTTCTTATTTTAGGAGACCATATATACCTGGCCTTAACTTTTTTCTTATGCCAGAAAACACCAGAAACATGTAAGAAACAATGGCATTATGACTAGCTATATTGCTACTGATAAATTAGTAACTTCACAAAATTCACTAAAAGGACAAGGCAATGGAAGACTTTAGACATTCCCTACTGGCACCTTTGGAAGTCAAAAATGACTGGTTTATTCATGGAGAAGGCAGCTTAAAACTATCACAGGACAATACCACAAGAAATTAATAAAGAGCAAAGTACTATTTCTATAAATAAAGCCTACCATGAGAAGAAAATTGCAGTTTGGGAAAATAATGTATGGAAAATGACTGCTCTTAATCTAATGCTACCTCAAAGTTGTAGGGCCATTACATGCTGCAGCTAACCCCAGGCCTCTGGCCTCCTCTCCTATTGTGACTATGAATCTTGAATCACAGCTCCTGTTCAGCTGGGTATCCTCCCTAGGGACTGAGGGGAGAAGGAGGAGGGTATGGAAAATTGGCTCCAACCCACATACACCAAGCACTCACCATCTTTCTAAGAAAGTAATGGGAAACGCCAAAAATGTGCTTCCCTCCCCATGGTAAACTGCTGCAGAGGGGCATTTCTGATGCTCTTCAGTGCCTGCCTTCTCCGTTGCCCACCCGGCTCCTCAGCTCCCTGATACTTCAGGACCCACATTTCCCTACCAATCAGCCTTGTGATCTATTCCAAGCCACAGACACCAGTTCCATTTTTCAAAGGGAATTTCAGAGGCTGGAGCTTTAACTTCGTGTCAAAATGAAAAGATTGAAGTAGCAAAATTCTCCACAAAATGGAACACCCTTTCTTTCCCTTACTGAACTTGAGATGCAAGAAAAGGCTCTCTTCAGAGAAGGAGTAAGAAGGAGGAAACAGTCCTGCCATGCCCTACAACCACACACTGTGTAGAGGAGACTCAGACTGGCACTGACATTCTCAGCTGTTCCAGAAGTGAGGACATCAGAGTGAGATGGAGATTCAGAGATTAAAAGACCACCCATTCTTCAAAGATGAATCAGATCAGCAGATAACAAGAATATTAGAAAGTGGAGTCCAAGCTTTAAACTGCCTAAAAAGTTCCTTTCAGTGGAAAATATAATGTCTTAACAACCCTAACAAGAAAACAATATGAGCCCTATATTCACTTTTACACATCTATACGTCATTCCCAATGGTCAGCAATCACAAAATCACAGAATCGTAGGGGTCGGAAGGGACTTCTGGAGATCATCTAGTCCAGCACCCCTGTCAAAGCAGGTTCACCTAGAGCAAGTTGCACAGGACTGCATCCAGGCGGGTTTTGAATATCTGCAGAGAAAGAGACTCTACAACCTCTCTGGGCAGCCTGTTCCAGTGCTCTGTCACCCTCACAGGAAAGAACTTTTTCCTCGTGTTTAAGCAGAACCTCCTGTGTTCCGACTTTTGCCCACTGTCCCTTGTCCTATCGCTGGCCACCACTGAAAAGGGCCTGGCCCCATCCTCTTGACAACTGCCCTTTATGTATTTATAAACACTGATAAGGTCCCTTCTCAGTCTTCTCTTCTCCAGGCTAAACAGACCCAGCTCTCTCAGTCTATTCTCATAAGAAAGGTGCTCCAGCTCCTTAATCATCTTTGTAGCCCTCCACTGGACTCTCTCCAGAAGTTCCCTATCTCTCTTGAACTGGGGGGCCCAGAACTGGACACGATATTCCAGATGTGGCCTCACCAGGGCAGAGCAAAGGGGAAGGATCACCTCCCTCAACCTGTTGGTCACACTCGTATCCCATTTACCCTGGGATATGATTGGCCTTCTTGGCCACAAGGGCACATTTTTGGCTCATGGTCAACTGGTCATCCACCAGCACTCCCAGATCCTTCTCTGCAGGGCTGCTTTGCAGCAGGTCAACCCCCAACCTGTACTCGTGCCTGGGGTTATTCCTTCCCAGGTGCAGGACCCTACACTTGCCCTTATTGAACTTCATCTGGTTCCTAAAATGGAACAGAATTTCTTGTCACCATCTTTACCTGAATCACTGTGACCTACTCAAAAAGAAAAAGCATGGTAATTATATTAAATAACTGAAAAGAACTTAGCCAATTGTGCTTAATGATTTTTTTATTCATACCTCAGGAAGAATTAATTGAGCTTTTTGTGAATTTAAGGAAGCTAAAACACCAAGCAGAGAAAATTACCACTGCATATATAGCAATCATACCAATATCACTTTGACTGGTAAGTGTACTCTTATCCTTACCATGCACACCCTGGTTACATAGTAAGTCTCACAATAATGGACACTTTCATTCTGCCTATAGAGGTATCAGCTAAATTAATGAAGAAAGCTCAATAACCAAATATATCTCCCCTTGCTCCTCAGTGAGACACAGTCTGGGGTTTCATAATGAACATGTTACTTAAATTATTAGACTTTCACCTTTTCCAAAAGATTTGAGGCACTTTTATTGAATTTATTTCTCTAAGTTTGAAAAAGCATTGTAAAACTACTTTCTGGCTCATCAAGTTGTTTTGATAATGGCCAAGCTTTTGACTTGACTTAGACGAGAAAATAGCATGTGTCTATGCAATGATGGAGAGAATGGTAGAAAGCAGGAGGGCTACAGGAATGTAGGTATTGTCAGAATTGATATAACTCTAGCCTCAGGTCCCATCTCTGACAGTGGCTAGCTTTGGATATGTCTTTTATTTTCCTCTGAAGCTCCTCCAGAGACAGACGCATGGTGAGCTGTCACACACACAGATCTCACCCTACTGACTGAAAACTTTGAAATGGCATCCTTTCCAAACACTGCTTTTCTAAGGTTTACCTGTCATTTTCAGTATTCTCATCCATAAACACTCATCCTCTTGCAAATTTATGAGAACTTTTTTTGGTTTTGGAGTTGTGGGGTTTTGTTTGGGGTCTTTTTTGTTGTTGTTTTTGGGGGGTTGGGTTTTTTTTTCATGTGAGTAATAATTTTCTCTCACCGCCACTACTGTATTTCCTTCCCGAATAAATTAGAAACATTTCAGCTAAAGCATTTTTTAATTCCTTTTTTGGGAGAACCTTTGTTATTTCATTGTGTGAACTGACACAAATGTGAAACTATCACAAGTTCATTTACACTTTTGTATCCCGCATTTGTTTAGGCTACATAGACTCTGTCTACTGGTTTTCACAAGAAGTCTGCCTTTTAATGAGTCCACAACCATAACAGGCTTTCTTGGCTGTCAAAGGAAATTGCAGCAACATAGTGTGAGTGTGATTCAGGACTTAGTCTGTGTGAAAACAAGTTATGAACATATCGCTCAACTGCAGCATATGGTGTTATGTGAAAAGAAAAATCAACACAAATCAGCAATTACAGCAACACTTCAGAAAGCCTGTGAAAAGAGTGTGCACCTACACAGGGAAACCAAACAACTCATAATCTGATGAGGTTCAAGTTACTTCCCAGAGTCAAGCTGAAGGGTAATCATATAGCACTGGCTCATTTCACAGTCGGAATGAGCAACAGACTGTTTCCCTCCCACATGACAAGAGTGTAGCATAGTACTTGCAGAAAGCTTTAAGATTCAATTTCAGGGGTGGATCAGTTGATAGTGAATCATGCTTTCATGTAGGAAACCTGAAACAGGAGCTGTCAAACATCAGGGCATTCACAGCCTGTTGCAAGTGTTCAGTCAAGTTTGATTTAGCAGAGAGGTGTCTCTGTGTCATGCAAGAGCTCAAGCTAACCATAAGGATTTTTTTTTCTAATTCTACCTATCAAAGTTTCTCACGCCATCTTTCTGTATGGCTCATTTCACTAGTAGAATACAAGCGGTGGGGAAAGGGCTAAACTGTGTTCCAAATGCTGCAACAAAGATGCAGCAAGAACAATGCCTGTTAAGACCAATGTCCTACGGTACCTATTAAAGACAGAGGGGCAGGATTCAAGAAAGCCAGAGAGTGATAAGTAGGAGGAAAAGCAAACAACAACCGGGGATTGTGCAATACAGAAAAACATTAACAAACCAGAACTCTAGACACATTCCTGGTATGTCAACAATGACCACTTACAAATGCTACTGCCAACCAGAGTCTTCATACTTAGCTGCAATTCATTGTTTCCTAAGTTCTGTTTGGAGGGCTACAAAAAGTTGAAGACCTAATGGATAATCTTCCTTTCTAAAATTCTAAGTCTTACCATTTTTCTGTGTGTCTTACATGTCTATGGACATGGTCTGCAAGCAAAAATGGATGAAATCTGAGTTGAGAAATTAAGATCACAAGGGTATAATTTTCTTATCAATGTGAGCCCAAGAAATAAAACAGTTAAGATTCAAAGAAAGAAATAGATGTAGCAGATCACTGCTGCAGTCTTAACATCTTATTAGGACACTAATATGTTTAGCATACTCACAGGCTTATTAAACGTATTATCCTGACAACATCTCTATGAAACTGGGAGTTAACGCCCTATTATTATTGGTATTTTACATTTCAGGAATTGATCCAAAAGAAGCTAAGACCCTTATCTACCCAACCACATTTAACTATCTCAGTGTTACTCAATATCTAACACTAGTTGTACACATACCAAAATGATTCAGGCAAAGTTGGAGCCAACTTCTCCCCTTTGCTATTTATGCATGACATGTCAGAGCACAGACAGATGTCTCTTGCTTTGGTTGATACAGGAGTCTTAACCTCAACATTCAGGTGCTTACTGATTTGGAGAGTTAATACAGTGCTTGGGAATGTGAATTATGGGCCCTCTTTGAGGTCTGCGCACCAGCTCTGTATCAGGCAGCAAAAATACTGTAAACATTGCTCCAAATTAGTGACCTCCCCAGCTTACCATACTCCTCTCTGACATACGTTGGTCAACATCAATTTCTCTATCGGTGCATTAATGAACCATCCATTCAAAAACCGAACATGGAGAACTAGAATTCACATCAATTGTCTCTCATAGAGACAGAGAAGGCTCCTTTCTCTTTCCCAATCTGTTTATCATTTCCAGAAATTGTGTTACATAGCAGGTATTTAGGTAGAGATATCTGATTCCTTGCCTATTGCATTAAACTTCTAGAGAAATACATTGTTTCCAAATAATTATATACCTGAATATGAAATTCTGCTTAAGCCATTTGGCTCTGTTCAAAAAGGACTAAAAGCTGTACAAACCACAGAAAATATACATAGAGAAAACTCAATGTTTTTGTAAAAAAAAAAGTAAGTACCACTATCATTCAGACAGTATCATTCCATCCAGTGTAGATAAGGAAGTTTATTCCTCATCTCTTTCAACAGCTCTTTTGTCTCATTATTAGAGGGGTGTGGGCAATTTAATCATGTGAGTCATCTGAGTACTCACTGCTGTGTCCCATACTTTCCATGCAAGATGCAGGTTACTGTTGTGAAAATATGGTTATTGTCAGTTGCATTACAACAGAGTTATATTTAGAGTGATGTTTGAGGATAGATTGCAAAATAGAATAATTTGTAATTTAGACTTTTGTATTAATTAACTTCGAAAATCAATGCTCAAAATGTTGATTAAAGTAACTTCTCTGTTACCCCAAGGTGGTCTACTGTGGATATTTCATATCATAATACAAACAAAAAAAAAACTGGGAGCTAGTGTTTATGGCTATATTTTCATAGATAAAGGGAAGGGAAAACTTTTTTAGGCTTTTTCAAGTATCATGGCATGGTATCAATGTGACTCCTGGTCAGAAGAGCTACTTTTGGAATTTCACAAGCAGGAAATTCACTTTAAAAATGTAATACATTTGTAGAACTTTGTAATATTGTATAACAATCACTGTTAAAGAGAAAACACTGAAATTAAGAGTTATCTAGCAACTGTAAGTTGAGGTGGTTAGCCACTGTGTAAAGTTTTAAGGGTGAATGAATACATATCAAACCACTGTGGTATTTCTAACTTTAAACTGGGAATCAAAAAATGTCCAGTGTTACCAGAGCTTTGCATTTCCTCATCGGTACATACCATACCCCAATTGACACCAAATAGCAAGCAGCAAAGTCCTATCTAGACTCAGCATAGAACAACTCTTTTGAATCTATATGAACTTTCCAGCCCACTCCTCATGGTCTCACAAAGCCCATGTAGTCAATGTATAAACCCTGGAAGGAAATCATCAAATTTAACAGATACAAGAGAACTTCAAGATTTCTCCTGATCCAAAACATCTTCTAGTAATGAAGTTAAGTGTACAAAACCATACTTCAAGCAGCTTGCTTGAAAGCAAAAATGCACTGTATTGCAAGTCTCTCAACTTCTCATCCAGCAAAACTAAGTTAAAATCTATTCCTATCTGTTTTTTTTAAATCACTGGGAATCAACATGAAACTAGAAGCTGAGCAAGCCTTTAAACAGCTAAGTAAGCAAAAAATATAGTTAACCCTGTCCCACTCTTGCTGCAACAGCTGAAGAGGCTGATACCACTGATGTATCAATGTCTGAGAAGCTTAGAGAATCAGATCTACAAAGTATCTGAAGTTTTCAATACTCTTACTTGATTTTAGAGTTTGAATTTCAGCAGAATAAGTAAAATAAGTTATTTAGTCTTTCTATAGTCTTCTGTAGGTTCACAATTAAGTATCCACCAATATGACTAAGAATTTACACATAGCTGGAAGGTTCTAGGACTTTGTCTAAAATAACTTCATACTAAATAAATTGATGAGTTGTTTGAGTTCTTTTAACCAAGAATGTCATAATAAATTAATATATCTAATTAGAATCAACCTGAGTGAGATTACATTAAAATCTCACTTTGTTCTATTAAAAAAAAAAATCAATAAAACCGTGCCAATTAAACTAGACAATCAGTAAGAACAAGGAGACTTTCTTCATGTTTCATCTACTTTGTTCAGCTATTAGAAGTAATTTTTAACAGTTTGTTGACAACGCCCCTCTCTTGACAGTGCCACAGGTAGTATCAGATGTTAGCTTTCAGATCTGCTTCAACAAATCATCCTTGCATTGCCATTTAGCACATCTGCCTCTGCAGGTAATTGAGTTCTCCTAGAAAGCCCAGTACTTGAGTAGTGTGGGAGATAAGAGTTTCTAGGGTGGAAAAGAGAAAACAAAGGGAATACTGAATTTCAAGCTAAACTAATACCAAGTGTGAGACTACAAAAATGTATGTAGGAAGACACTTATAACCTGTCGTAGAAGCTATACAGTCTCAGCTTGTAGATAAGCTCAGGAGAGCTCAGTATGCATTTTTTCATTGTCTGCAAGTCTGAAGGGTGGTTCACTCTTGCCATCTATCACACTTTAATGTCTGCTGGCATTGCTTTCCCATATCGATCTTCAGCAATAATTGATTTGGCCATACTGACCAAGAAAAATCTACTACCCAATTTCCAGCAGCTCTTGCTCAGCACAAAGTACCATTCAATATGAACTGTGAGGAACTAGCGTAAAGCACTATCACTTTTTACATTTCTTATGTACAAATGACAAACTGTTGTTACAGATGTCCCTCTGTTCTATGTCTAGCTTCTATACATCTTGGCTTGTTGCCTATGCTATCAGAGATCCTTTCTTGAAGGTCAGTCCCAAACACAGAATCAAGATATTCATTATTGGACTGATACCAAATGATAGAACCTGACACTCTGGAGGAAAAAAAATAAAAAATCAGTTTTAATATCAGAAGAAAAATGGGATTTTCACTTCTACATACAGAAAAGAAATTGCTTTTGTTTCCAAATGTAGTGTTTTGGTGCATTCCTTCACATTCTCCAGGAAAGAAAAATTCATCCACCTTTCTCCAAGGAAACCCAGCAAATGGCTACGAGTCAGCCACTGTACTGTTTGACTCCAGGAAGATACATTCAACTGCTCTGGACAGTTTTTAGAATGCGGGTCTACAAGCCTGTTTGAGCAGGGGGGGTTTTATGCCTTCAAGCCCCATTCTACAGTGTCAAAAGCCTTCTGCTCCCTGTGTTTTCATGTTCTAGGCAATACGTCAGCTTAACTGAGAGCCCGAGGTCCTCATGTCTTAGAACTTCTCCAAAACAGGCTATGAAAACCTACTGTTTTCAGTAGCTGATTAATAATGCAGCTTCTGTTCAACCATAAGTCTAACCTGCTGCACCATTTCTGCCACACATGAAGGATTTGATGAAATAGCACTTTGAGAACCCATGTTCAAATCAAGTCGGAGACTGAATACTGATTTAGGAATGATCTTCAAGATATTGAATAGTCACATAGTTCAGTCTTTCATACTTTACTGGTAAAGATACCCTCCATTTTGCCTGGTTCCCCAAGTGATATGTGTTTATTCTCCTTACTGTGGAAAGAGGTGTAAGTAACATTTAATAATAAATAAATGGTATTGTAACAATGTTAAAACACCCCATCTTGACATTTTAGGAATAAATATTACAATTGTCAAATTTCATAATGTCTTTCACTTTGAAGTGACTTAGTGGAATATATACAATTATAGTTTTGAAGAGGTGAAACTGAAATTAAGTCAACCTGAAATTATTTGTTGTGTACTCATTTCACCACTCAAAATTTTATAGTTTTTTATGCTACCTGCAATGAAAAGGAGTATAAAATACTTGAAAACTTGAAGTCCTTCCCAAAATTTTTTCTTCCCATTTATAGGACTCTCTCTGTGAGCTGAATAGGGAGTGGAAAGGAGGCTGTTCCTTCACTTTTAAATGCAAAACAGACTTTATGACAAGGCAGCCATCACTTTTCAGCTATAGAATATTAGAGAGTGACTCATTATGATCCCTGTCTCCCTCTCACACTCCCAGGTGCTTTGCTCTTGTTTTGTTCTTTGTTTTTTTGTTTTCCTTAATCTGAAATTCAGTCTTTTGGACTGAGAAGTGCAGAGTATAAGAAAATATAATGCTTCTGAACTGTATTTTAAAATTTAGTGGTGTTTTAGTGGTTCCCTTCAAAGTACATAGTACAATTCAGGGTTCTTAAATCCAAAAACTCAAAAGCTAACACCTTCTTTATCTGTCCAAGAGATTAGCAACCTTCAGGAAAGCAAGAGAAATAGGACCTGTCTCACAAACATATATTGCTACACCATTTACAACACAGTATTTAACAGAGACATAAGCCATTCCTGTCCCATCTATCATTCTTGTGCACATGCTACATATTATGAATTCAGGACCTCTGGGAGAGTCCCATAAATCTGTATGGAGTTGGGAGTCTGGGGTGGGGAGGGGTGTTTGGTTTTTGCAGGGTTTTACAGCAGAGGTAAGAACTACTCTGTGATCCAACATACCATTGTTGCTCCTTTGGATCTCAGCACACATAATACTATTTAACCATATTGTAACAACCTGCATGATAAAGCCACTGTTGCAGCAGTTGTCATTTAGAACACTAATACTGCAGCTGGTTTAAATTTTAAAAATTTAATAAAAGGGTTTGTCTACATTAAGGATCAGAGGGGAAAAAACTTTTTTCCCCCCCCAACAAAAAGACTGGTAGAAGCACAAAAATAAATTTGAAACAAGCAGAGATGCACTCTGGAATTCTTCACAATTTGGGGATATCTCTGAACAAACAGAATAAAATCAATCCTATTTGTAAATATAAAATAAACAGACCTTGTGAGCTTTTTGCATTAGTGTTGTCTCTAAATAAAAGGCATTGAAAGGTAAGATTCACTTGCTAGACTTCAACCCTCAACATATTTCTGCAATTCTTTCACACAGGAGTTTAAACCTCCGATTTTGGCTAATCTTTTAACCTTTTCATTAAATACTACTTGCAAACTATCATTGAGAATGTTTCCAAGGGGGAGTAAATCAGTGTATGGGGTGCACAGCTTCCTTCTAGTCTCCCCTCCCTAGACTTCTTTCTCTACATATTCTTATTTGTCCTTGTCCAATTATACGTATTTTTCACACAAACCTGAAAAAAAGAAAAAAACAAAAAAAAAAAACAAAAACAAAAACAAAAACAAAAACAAAAACAAACCCAACCTGCTAGCTAATTTACAGTACCACCATTCAAGGATTCCCCACATGGACCGGGTATCATTAAAAAGTTGTCAAGTGTTCATGGAATAGATTTTGGGTATTGAAGGAATGCTGCTCTTTGTGGTTCCTAAATTAGGTATATTTTTTACAAAAACAGCAGAAGTAATGATGCCATATCTCTGGTAGATTTATGCTTAATTGCTCCATGATGTTTTAGTTGATTTATACTAAGTATGCAGAATGAGCTCATCCTCCTCTCGACATCAGAAAATCACATCAAAGGTACTGCTAAGAATGCCATAACTTCAAGGGAATTTCCCATCTGATTTCATGTCAGAAAAGCTGCAAGGAGGAGAACGCTCAACCAAGGAGTGAATTTCTGCTGCCTGCTAAGGAATAAACTCTGATTATATTTTTTTCAATAGCTGAGCTGTTCAGAAGTCACTGTCATGTGTGAAGTTTCTGTCATCTAAAAAGGACTGAGCTCACAGAGCAGTTTTTTTCTCTGTAAGGGTACTACTAGTATCTCTTTCATTCTTCTGGTTCTTGTGTTAATATATTAATTATCCTTCAGCCAGAAGGGCCACTGATGACAGACAGCCAGGAACATGGAAAATTTTTTTCATTTCATTGTCTAAATTTTTTTTAGTTTCACTGTTCTTTGCTAAACTGAAATGCCGCTCAAGTAGCCCAGGTTTTACACGTCACTAAAAACTATTAAAAGGATGGAAATTTTTCTCCTTTTAGAAGATCATTATGAAATTCCCTTGAAAACTATTAAACTTCTAATTATCTGATGTATTATAATGATTCACTAATGGTACAGAAAAGGTTATCTCATTTTTTCAAGTCTGCAGTCCATGGGATGCAAATTCACCTAGGCCAAATATGCATCCACCTTTGATTTAAAGAAAAGCGTATAAGCAAATCAGTTATGTTGCATTGTTAGTCCATTACTTTGATTATGTCAACTGGATTAACTTTTTTTTTTTTTTTTATACTGGATGATAACCAAGTTATATTTTCATGCCTGACAGATAGCCCAGAGAAAAAATATATCTTGATGACATTTTGAAGATTTGGAATAGTGCCTAGAAATACTATATTAAGTAGCTATGGGACCTGTGAAAAGATTAAGGAGCCTAGAATTAATTCAAAATCTAATTGAGCAATTTAGAACTACTTCCTGAACTGAAAAGAGAAAAAGAAAGAACTAAACAAGATGGAGATGAACAAAGTTCAGGATTTTCAGATTTACAACCCTGGAAACAGTTGGGCAAACCCAAAGTTCTCTGAATAAAGTGCTGCTGGCCGTAGACTTGAGCTTGTGCTGTCTCACACATGGAAAGGCAGAAAAAAAAATCTATTAAAGCATTTAAGCATTTTTAGATAATAGGCTTTTCAGCATAGGGAGAAAGATTTCTCAGATAACTACATTTTTCCATTTGAAAAGTTTTCACTTAGTCTATTCATCCACCTGGCCACACTCAAAAGAAAAGGTCATTTCAATAGATTAATTTATTCACCTACACTTTCTGCTCTCCTCTTTGCTTTTTATTTTCCTTCTTCCCAGGAAACATCTCCTCTGATGAAGATATGCTAGCATAAAAACCTGAGGTAGATTCAAGAATCAACTCCAAATCACACATTCTTAGGCAATAAGGAACTCATACAATCATTCATTTAACCTGCATAAAGCATACAACAACCTTCTCTAAATTACTATCAATTTCAAGTCCAGCAACTGTATTTTAATTAAATCTGAGAAAAAAAAAACACAATTACATAAAAAAAAACCCCTTGATTTTGTCATTTTCATTGGCAGAGAATGCAAAGTGGCCCATGGTAAGTATTTCTAATGTGTATTTTAATTAAATCTGAGAAAAAAAAAAAACACAATTACATAAAAAAAAAACCCTTGATTTTGTAATTTTCATTGGCAGAGAATGCACAGTGGCCCGTGGTAAGTATTTCTAAAGAAAACTATTCAGTTTATTCTCAATTTTTCTCATTCCAAATTCTAGCCATATGATTTACTATAACTTTCATTGCTAAACAGAAGGGTCTTCCACTACACTGTGTCTTTTGTGAAAAACTGAAGATACTGCATTTGTGATTTCTTTACATCCCCCACAAAAAAACATTTATTTACAATTCCTTAATCCATTTCCTAACTCTTCTCTGTACCACAACTATTTTTTAAAATAAGGTTTAGACATCATAATGGAATACATTATGCTAATAGATGTTGCATCGAATACAGAAGCAATGTAATGCTCTAAATTTTACTCAGTACTGCTCTGTTTTTTAATTTAGTACTAATACTTTCTGATGAGTTCTTCATTTCATTAAAGATTTCTCTTGTCAAAAATTAGGTCTTATATTCTGTGTTTACTAATTTCAAGGTTTCCACATAAAGAAAATATGTTTCGATAGAAGCAAATGTGTGCATAATTACATATGAAACCTAGGCTGCATCGAACTCTGATCTTTTAATCAAAAGAATACCTTTTTGTGTATCAAATATATGTATTGTAAGATATTTTTGTGGACTTGCCAAATTCAGAAGTCATTCCCCGACTCTTCAGATGCCGAAGACTCTCTTAAGAACCTATTTTCTCCCTCCCTCTCTCATTTGTCTTCTCCTTTTCTTCAAGCACTTTTTTTAAAGAGCTTGTCAAACCTGCTTTATAGCTTACACAGGGAGAACAAAGGGCAAGAAACATCATTAAGTATCAATCTTCTAGTTTTAACAGCCTGGGTGCAGGGATCTTAAGAGTCCAGAATTCAAAAACATGATCTGATCTAACAGTTATGACTTCCCCTTTTAATTTTTTTAATGGGGTCTAAAACATATACATGTTTGAAGGGGGAGGGGTGAAAGTTAATCCTGCTTGCCATGTCACTCTACAAATCAAAAGCAAGCAATCTATTACAGATAGTTTTGAGGGCAACAGTACTACAGTGGTATTCCTGATAGATTTAGAAATTATGGCCTGTGGAACTTCATAGGCATTAAGCATGAAAATAAAACCATTAGATCTTCTCAACAAATGGAGTCACTACTGCAGGATATATTATTTTCCTGCTCACAGTTGGGTTTTTATTTTTCCAAATTGGAAACACACCACATAGAGGAAGTAATAACATTGCAGTAAAGTATTCAAAGCACAATTTTTATTCACATTGATTATCTTTTACATTTTGAAGTATTGCCTTTGCACATCCATCTGTAAATGGTTATCAGATAGGAATTCAAACCCTTTCATTCATTAAACCATTTTGTGAGAACATTACTTCTGTTATACCTTTGGACAAAGTGGAAAAGAAATGAGACATGCATGGTTTTTCATTCACCTTCCAAATTCAAAATCTGCATTCCCTTTTCTGAACCCCACAAATCAGAAGAATACATACATTTTTAGTCTCAGTTTTATCACTATAACATGAAGTGCACACAAAAAAACCCCACTTCTTACAACCAGAATTTGAATGGTTTCAAGAGTACCTAACCCTGATTTTCTCCATTTTAATCATATCAAAATTATTTGCATGCCCCAAAAAAATAAGAAAGTACCTTTTTTAGATGGTGAGTAGATGAAAGACTGCATTAAAGAAGGAGGGATACTTCCAATAACAAATTTAATTTGTTTATGATTCACAACAGTGTCCAGCAAGATACCTAGTCCCATCAAAACAAATAAATAAATCACAATGAAGAGGTGAGTAGGATAAAATACCTGATTAACTATTTCTTAAAAAACAAATGTCTTCTCTTAGGACATTTCCAGATCTGAAGTGGAATTAATGTGACCATTAATAGTTTTTCATGTGATTTGGTGTGTGATTCAGGCATTGTATCACTATTGCAAAAGATATTTCTGAGTATACTTTTTTTTTTTTTTTTTTTTTGGAACAGCTAAATGAAAGCAAGCTACTTACAGATCTTGAGATGCAGGAAAATACACCTAGTTTATTTAATCACAATATGTAAATTCCAGAAAGAAAATACTTACCAAAGATAGAGGGAGAAAAGGTATGCCTTTTTTTTTTGTCAGGTAATTTGTTCTGAATTTGCATTTGCAGACACCCTACACAGCCATTTCTTCAAAGGAACATTAAGTAAAATGATGAGGCCAGTGCTGTTCAATATCTTTGTCAGAGACATGGACAGTGGGATTGAGTGCACCCTCAGGAAGTTTGCCAACGACACCAAGCTGTGTGGGCAGTTGACGTGCTGGAGGGACGGGATGCCATCCAGAGGGACCTTGACAGGCTTGAGAGGTGGGCCTGTGCTAACCTCATGAAGTTCAACAAGGCCAAATGCAAGGTCCTGCACCTGGGTCAGGGCAACCCCAGGCACAAATACAGGCTGGGCCATGAGTGGTGTGAGACCAGTTCCGAAGAGAAGGACTTGGGAGTGGTGGTGGATGAGAAGCTGAACATCAGCCAGCAATGTGCACTTGCAGCCCAGAAGGCCAACTGTACCCTGGGCTGCATCAAGAGAAGCGTGTCCAGCAGGTCGAGGGAGGTGATTCTCCCCCTCTACTCTGCTCTTGTAAGGCCCCACCTGGAGTCCTGTGTCCAGTTCTGGAGCCCCCAGCACAAGAGAGACATGGACCAGTTAGAACAAGTCCAGAAGAGGCCACCAGGATGATCCGAGGGCTGGAGCAACTCTCCTATGAGGACAGGCTGACAGAGTTGGGGCTGTTCAGCCTAGAGAAGAGAAGGCTCCAGGGAGATCTTATAGCGGCCTTCCAGTACCTGAAGGGGCCTACAAGAAAGCTGGGGAGGGACTTTTTACAAGGGCAGGTAGTGATAGAACAAGGGAAAATGGCTTTAAACTGGAAGAGGGTAGGTTTAGATTAGATATTAGCAAGGAATTCCTTACTGTGAGGGTGGTCAGACACTGGAACAGGTTGCCCAGAGAAGCTGTAGATGCCCCCTCCCTGGAAGTGTTTAAGGCCAGGCTGGATGAGGCTTTGAGCAACCTGGTCTAGTGGAAGGTGTCCCTGCTGATGGCAGGGGGGGTGGAACTAGATGATCTTTAAGGTCCTTTCCAACCCTAACCACTCTATGATGAAAATGTGCATTTTAATATAACAGCTGAAAAGCTACAAGTAATTCTTCAAGCTGCCAGTCTGTTTCTCTCACATTTGCTGCAGAAGTTCATGTGTTCCCTCACTTGTTTTCAGGATAGTAAAACAAATGCTTTCATGCAGATACTGGTCAACTATATCTTTGAGGCTTCATTTTTCAGGATGCAAAGTGCTTACAGCTGCCATTAGTTCCATATTTACTCGAAACAGGGCTAGTGGACCAACAGATTTTATGTAGCTGGTGGAGGTATCCCACAAATATTCTGCTACAAATGCCAGTTGCATTTCTTTGATACGGCAATATGCATTGTAAACAAAAATAAATAATAAAAATAAAACAAAATGAAAAGGCTTATCAAAACAGGATATTTAGCAGAATGGAGAGAAGGGGATGACAGAATAAAATACACATCTCAAAGTACTGGCAGGTACTAATGGGAGAATGAGGGCAAATAAGAGTCCATATAAAATACAATAAAACAATGCAACTGACCAATTAAATAACAAATTATTAATGGTCATTGTTGTGTCTTAGGGAAAAATTCATGCAAATTAGCAGAGCTATACATAAATGACTTGTTGCCTTGACTATTTTATGAGTAATAACTGTAGAATCAGATATTATACCCTTTGGATTTACTTTCATCACTAAGTTGTTACATGGTGAATCATATCTAAATAAGAAAAGAAAGAACCTAAATCTATTTCTGAATCTGCTTGATCTCTTTCACAGAAAAATACCATACCACTACAATTATGTATTTATAAAAGCAATATCAGTCTATAGAAGCTGTTGATAATACAGTAATAATTATTGGTAATATTGGTCTGAAACAAAAAGAAAGGCAAGGTAAAAAAGTGAAAGAAAAGAGAGATTCCTTAAATAAATTTGCTTAATATTTCAATCATTGCAATTTAATTGTAAGAGAATCTCCACAAAGGACTCTACTCTGGAAAAATCAACCAACAATTAGCATAGCCACTGCTGCAACTTGCAGAATCTGACAATGAATACTTGATAAATCATAGGCAGACAATTTCTAGAGGCTTGAAAGAAATTAATGCATACCTTATCATACATAATGAAACCCCTTTTGCCATGCTGACACATGAAGTGTTCCTCACTAGAAATATTATTTTACTTCCATTTTTTCCAAGGTTATCTTACATATTCTAAGATATAAAATTTATTTTCTAAAAATCATGTTTAAATTAATTATTATTGAGTTACTTTATATATATATATATATAAGTAAAAAACTGGGTTTTCTATTATAAATTAGATTAAAACAGACTGTAAGAGTAGCCATAAGACATGAATGCTCTCATAAACTGATTTAATTTCCCTTTACAAAATACACACCTTTGCAATCACCTGAAGTCTCCAGTTGTTGGATATGTTCATTGGCATGAAACATGATATTGAAGCTGTTAGGCCACATGTTGAATTTTTTTTAAAATAAAATTCATTAACAACTTGCTCTGGTTTTTGCAATGTGTCGCAGCACTGTAGAGTTGTCAAAACAGTGATCATTGAAAAAATATTGAATAAAGAGCATTAACTTTCTGGTTTTGGTTAGCATCACTTTCTGTTCTATGTTTACGTTTGGCCATTTCTTAGTATCTACCATTTACACAGTAAAATTATTACTTTGTGCCAGCGTCAGAGAAAGTTCATAATTATTAAGAATCTGTTCTTCTATGCAATGTTGTTAAATGAAGAAAGAGTTCTGTCAAAGTACTCAAATAAGTGGATAAAATTATATTTTGCCTGAACAGTACATACAGTATAAAGAGGATTTTTTTTATAATCTAATGTACATCAAGATAGATGATTAACCAAGTAAGAGACAGGTTTCCACTTCAGAACAGGACTCCCATCAACACTATTCATGTGAAATAAAAGTAAACACTCACTGAATCTTTTGTAACCATCATGTGTTATCTCATGATGTAATTTGGCAGAGTGGAAGAATTTACAGTGAGAAAAGCATAAAGGACAGATATATATACTCATGATAAATTATCATTTTCATGCACATTTAACTACTCTGAGGGCACACAGCCACAACTTATACAGGCAGATCCAAAGTGGAAAACACCTGCAGGCAGACCCAAACGAGGTAGCTCAGGGAGTACCGTCACAGCAGTAATCACAGACAGGTTCCAAATAGTTAGTACCTATTGTCTTGGTGGATTTTTTTACATATTTCAAGTTCTACTGAGGCCATAACTATACCAACACCATTACCATCCAGTCTAGTTCATTTACTTTGAATCTGCTTATGATTTCAAGCAATGTATTACTTGTAGACACATCCATATTACTTAGAACATAGGAATGACTTTCAGCACAACAGGAGTAAAAATCTTCAACCCACTCTTTAGAGTTTTAATAGCTCTTGTGGTTGTAGGCTCCAGATATGCTTGGTTTCTGTACAGGCACTTTCTAAACAATAGGATGCCTGCAACAGACAATTGCTAGCAATAAAACAGTTGTCTTCCTAGATCAGCTTCAGGAAGGTAGGTGCTTCAGCTGTTGGTAGATGTAATGAAAAGTAAGTTAAGGGAAAATACAGGAGAAGGGAGTAATTAAGATGTTTCCCATATTTGTTGCTCGATTATTTTGACAAAACCCAAGAAATTCACTCTTCAAAATTCATTTTTACCTGAGATATAGACAGTTTTACTCCTAAAAGTGTTCAGATTTGAATGTCAAAATTGTAATCAAGCACAACTGCACTGAATTCTAGAAACACTCCATTTTCTCTCAGTCCATTTTTTCCAAATAAAATAAAAAATTTTAAGAAATTATCATGTACTTGCTGGAAAGTATATTTTCAGTAATGCAAAAATGTTTACTACCCTATGCGTGTATAGATATGTATATATGTGGGTCTTACCTCAAAGACAAATGTTAGTCACCCTCAGCATAATTCACCCACTCATTAAAACACATTATCATTTTGTAGGAGCTGACATGGGAGCATAAAGAACAATTTAGTGGAAAAGTGCTAAGGCAGTAGCATGACAGCAGAACTAACAGGCAAAATTCTCTCTACCATGGGAACTGGAACAGGGCCACAGACGTCCAGGAAACTAATGTACCATCATATACCACATATTACCTATTAAGTATTTATATAAGTGTTTTATGTAGCTACCAAGTTGTGTTTGTAACTTTCAGTAGCACCCTTAAAACATAATAGACTTGTTCATGGTAATACTATTTCTGCGTTTGTGTGGGATGTACAAGGGATGTACAAGTAACTGAGAAAAGAAACAGGACAAAAGGGTAAAAAAAAAAAATCTATTTCAGTTACACATGTATAATTGCGTTTAGTGAACTGGCTTCTGCCAAGTCAATGGAACAGCATGTGACATAAACCAGTTTAAAATTAGGCCATGAGAATTCATCCAAGTTACAACCTTTACAAAATATGAACACATATTAAGAGTGTCTACTGCTCATAACATCTTATTAGCTCCATAGTGCTTTGGTCCTGCTTCATGAACAAACAATACTTTAAAACTCAATCAAGTAGCAACACTAAATAGGAACAGCAACTTGAGAGACAACCAACTGAACAGCTTAAATATACTTTTTAATATCTGTAAAGCTGCACATTGGAAAAGAAATCCTACACATAAAATAACTGTAAAAGTGTACACTTTTTGTGCCCGGTGGCTTTTCAAATGCTTATATTGAGGTAGTGCGTACTTATTAAAGCACCAGCTTTAATAACTGGTGATGCCATCAGATTACAGCATCAATAAGATATGGAACATTTGGCGAAGTGGAATTCAAAAGAACTCATTGGTTGGCGGATAGCTGTAACCAGAGTTGTTTGGGAATGCTATCTTCAAATTAAATGAGCACTATGAACAAGGACCCATTGTCTGAACTTCATTTTGTTACTGTTTTCCTTTGTCATCGTAATAAACTTCGTCACTGCAAACTACTAACAATGAGGTATTTGGATGACTGCATCTACAGTAGTTTGGTTGGACAGATGTGCATATCCTAAAAACTTATTGCCATGAGAGAGGATGCTTGTTAACATGCACTCAAGGTGGAAGGTGTATTACGGACCATAGCTGAAAAGTACTGGACCAGTACAGTGCACCCTAAAATAGAAAAGTAGGAACAGACCTGCACTCAATAGCAGTATATTATATCACATACATGGAAACATAAGACACATTGAATATAGGCTTCAACAAAAACAGCTTTCTTACTAGGACTTCTAAATGAATACATAGGGCCTATCAGTCATGGGGTTAGTGAATACAATACAATAACTTTTTTCTAAAACTATATAAAGACTGAATTTTTACTTTTGAATGTATTTGTACTTGCAAGATTACATCTGTCAGGATATGTCTGCTCCAAACATACTGAAATACAGAGCTGAGCTACCCTAGTTTGCTTGAAATGGGGTAGCTTTGGCAACGGAAGCATCTAGTCAAAGCAACACATATTTAATCAAGGCCTAACATACAGCTGGAAAAGTTAATATCCAGGGTGAGTTATTACAAAATAGAGTACAAAACTAGAGAAGAAAGGATGAGAAAAAAAATATATTAAGAGATACTGAAAATGTATGCAACAAATTTATGCACATCAAGGCATTCCTCCTTTACTACATCAGTGGCGCCTGGCATGTGATGTGAGCAGCATAGTAATAATTTCATATATATGGTAAATATCTACCATGTGTGTTCTAGGCACGAACTGTAAAATGCAGCATAAAACAATTAAAATCAACAGAGACAAAGTTCAGGGTACAAAAAGCTTTTGATCCACAAAAATGGCAGATGTTGTATTTGAGTGACTGAAGACCAAATATATGAGTGAGAGCAAGTACAAGTCAGCCTTTAAAAGCACAGCATAATTGGTATGCCAAAGGGTTATTTGGCACCTTTTTCATATTCCTAGTGAGACAGAGAAAGAGAAAAGAAAAATTTATTTTAAAAATTTAATTAGGTCACAAGTTAACAAAAAGCCAATAACTCTTTCTAATGGATTCCAATAAGTCCTTCCAAGTTCAAGTTCAGAGATTCATAAAAATGTACATTGCACTGTTAGTAAAGCACAGCTTTTTCCAGAATTTTAGGCTAGTGGAAGAAGCTTTCATATTTCACTTTTTCAGAGAAGGGCCTCTGAAGTACACCTGTTCTGCAAAAAGTCTCAGGCCTATCACTCTTCAGGCAGTACAAGCAATATACTTGTATTTGTATGGGCAAAGCAATAAACCATTTCTGTTATTTTCTGTCTTTTTCTTTCCTTTGTTGTTTTTTTTTTTAAGGTTTTAACACAATCTTCTTCCAGTAGACTGTATCCCCTCAACTAGACTTCCTGTTGAGTTCTTTAGTGAACCATGATCCATACAGCTTCTTTTAACTACAGCTAGTCCTGATCTCATTCTCCCTTCAAAGTATTCCTGTCATTGCTCCTGTTGTTGCTACCAGCTATTCCTTTTCTACTTTTCAAACCTCTCTGATTGCTACTCCAGCTTTATTCTACATTTTACCTCCAAAAAAATTAGGTAATAATAACAGCTTTTCCTTCCTCTTCGGTCTATTTCTTAGCATGCTCTTTTTATCAGACATTAAGATTGATTTTGTTCACTAGTGTATTAGGCTTAATAGTGTACGCTGTCAGTGTAATGTTGTTCCTCGAGTGTATTGGTTTATGTGGCAAGGTGTTGGCAGCAGGGTTGTTTCAGGGGTGGCCTCTGTGAGAAAAGATCAAGGATTGTCCACATGTCAGAGAGATACAGCTCCAGACGGCTCCAAAATGGACCCACTGCTGGCCAAAGCTGAGCTGATCACTGAAGCTGATGATATCTCTTTGATAACATATTTAAGAAGGGGTAAAAAAATGCTGAGCAGCAGCTGTGACAGACAGGAATGAGAAAAAGGTGAGAGAAATAACCCTGCAGACACCAAGGTCAGTGAAGAAGGAGGGGGAGGAGGCAATCCAGGCACCAGAGCAGAGATCCCTCAGCAGCCCATGGAGAAACCATGATGAAGCAGATTCTCCCTGAAGTCTGTGGAGAGCATCACTTTGGAGCAGATATCCACACTGCAGCCCATGGAGAACCACATGCCAAAGCAAGTGGATATGCCCTGAAGGAAGCTGCAGCTCACGGAGAGTCCATGCTGGAGCTGTTTTTTCTTGAAGGACTGTAGCCCATGAAGAGGACCCATGCTAGAGCAGGGAAAAAGCATGAGGAGAAAGCAGAAGCAGGGGAAAAGGATGAGGAGGAAGAAGTAGAAGAGAAACTGTTACTGACTGAACCAAACCCCATTCCCCATCCTCCTGTGCTGCTGATGAAGGGGCTGTAAAAGGTAGATGAGCCAGGAATGAAGGACTGAAGTTGAACCTGAGAAGGAGGGTATGAAACGTGTCATTGCTTCTCACCATCCTACTCTTTTTTTAATTGGTAATAAAATTAAATTAACTTTCCCCAAGCTGAGCCTGTTTTGCCTGTGATAGTAACTGGTAACCGATCTCCCTGTGTTTATATCAGCCCACAAGTTTTTCTGTTTTATTTTCTTCCCCTGTCCTGTTGAGGAGGGGAAATTATAGAGCAGCAGGGTAGGTGTCTGGCAGCAAGACAAGGTCAACCCACTACATCCAGATAATGTTCAGATGCTAGGAACCTTACGAGTGCTCACAGTACTTCTAAGTACTCATTAATGAAGTAAGCTCTTACCATTAACCAGATCATAGATGCCAAGCAAAGGTTCTTCAAATGAACCTAACAAACTTTACAGAAAAAAAAAAATTCTAGAAACATAAAGTATGCAACAATATTCAAAATTATATCCATCCTGAATAAGGACTGTTGACAACTGGTATTATTTATCATTTCCAAACCTATAAAGAATTATACAGAATTATTAGGTACCATTGCATAATAATAACCAAATTAATAGTTTAGATACATCTAGGCACAAGGCAGAAAATACAGAATACCTTAGGCAAAGAAAATCTTTGGAGACTATCACAAAAAAATCTCACTGTAGCAATGAAGAAAGTTCATCCAACTTAACCAAGGGAAATGTCTTTGTCATATCTGTCCAAAATCAGTTACTTATATTAGCAGAAATGCCTAACCTGTTTTTCAGGCATCATTACAGGGTGCAATGAAGGCTTTGGTGAAAGTATATAATGAGATGTCAATTATCAACCAGAATATCTTTGGAAAGATTACTAATTACATATTCAATGTTAAAAATAATTGAGTTGAAAAGAAGCTTTACATTCAACAAGTTAATCCTGTGTTTTATGTGAAAATAAGAATTGAACTAAGTCTCAATATGGTAGGCTAATTTAAAATCATTTTTTGTTTAACACGGGTACTTTGCTATGTTTTGTGTATACAACAGATCTCCACATGTGAATTTGTCAATAAACTTCTCTTCAGATTAGGTGCAAGAGAGCTTTATACATGTATTGTCTCTAAAATACAACTGATTTTTTTATCCTTGTAAGATCAGATTTTTTTCTTTACTATAGAATTCCTGTAATTAAACAGTCATCGTCTCCATTAAATTTACAGCAACAAAAATGTATGTTCTGTATTTTCAGAATATGAATGTTAACAGAAGCTTTATCTTCACTGTCATTTTGCCAGTTTTCATTTCCAGTTTGCATCTTCTTTCAGGAAAGCCACACTCACATATGTTGTACCTCTTTGAATAACTCATAACACATTAAAACAACTCCGATGGCAACTGAATCCTCTCTAAACTATACGTCATTATCTACAGTTAACTATGAGAAAATGAAGACCAGAATTTGTAAACATAATTGATGGTGAAAAACTATGTATCACATTCAATTATTACGAAACCATAAAATCTGTGTTAAAATATCATTGCTTCCAGAATGAATTTATGAGACTAAAGAGAAAAATCCAAGTAATCAAACAACTTGTAGTTTATTTTGGTTTCGCTACGCACTGCAGTCCAATGCTATATCCAACATGATCCTCCATTATCTAGAAATCTCTAGTTTAATTTGGTCCAGTATGATGGGAGAAAATTGAGGTCCAGATAGAGAGTAAACTTATGTTTTGAGGTAAAATGGTAACACACACTGACATGAGAAAACTGTTTTAAGTGGCAACTTCCACAGAAAATGTAGCACTGATATATATGCAGAATGAATTTAATTTAGATGAATCACTGGAAAAGTCTCTGAAGTACTCTCTGATTACTGCTAAGACTGTTTGAATGAAAGACTATTAGGACAATACCATATATAGGTAAGAGCAAGGAAATACCAAAACTTTCCTTGTTTTTCTCGTTGAAGGACCAATGCTGATTGCATAGGCATGGCGAGTCTAAGACACCAATGTGACTTCCTGTACCCTGCAAAGATGACTAGTATGTATCCAGTGGGTCTGATGTCTTACAGCACAAGTGAAGTTTGACTACAGTGTTACATATGGTGGCCAACTGTACAGGACTTTCTGTGGGGTCCCACAAACCGTTTTAGCACTAAAAGAAAAGGAGTAAAAAACTGAAGTGCAGAAATTTGTTACAGCAATTTTGCAACATCCAATATACTCTGGCCTAATTACTTTTCTTTGGATTTCAGTGATGCAGTGTCTTGGAAAGGAATTTTTTAATACAAATTCTAGGTTAATTATTTGAGTTGTGTCATTTTTGGCAGCCTGTATTAATAATTAAAATGGAAGCTCCTATGTACAAGAACAGTCTTCAACTTTGTTCTGAATACAATAGATCCTCACGTCTGAAAAGAACCTACTAGTTACATACAAATACTTGATAGATTATATGACTCGTGGACTTTGAACATTTAAACTGTGATCTGGTGTCTATAGTGAGGACTTGAAACTCAGGTTAATATTAATCAAGGAGTCTAATAAAATTTGATTAATTTTTAAAAATATGTGTATCTGGAGCTCACAGTCCAGCCCAGGGCACCCTATCTGACTGTTAATAGGTAGTCTTACCAAAATGCTAGCAACTGGATGCCATGACTGCGCTAAAGCAACCTGTCTAGGCAAGTCTTTCCTCTTAAGATGCAGTCACGGCTTTCTGTAGGATTATATTATCTCTTGTCAGTGTTAGCCAAACAGCTCTCAGCTATCAATGAATTCATTTTAGTCGTTGATTAACTGATAGAAAAGTCAGAGAGAAAGGCAGTTTTCTTCCTTTGAGGTCATTCAGTTCATAAACAGTTCCACATTACTCAGATGACGAACTAGTCAAACGGCACAAAAAATAAATAATAAACATGATCTCGGGCATTCTATAAGGAATAATACTTTGTAAACACATTACATATATGTTAGTCTGCATACAGCTGTTAACACAAATATAATTAGAAATAAAACTAATTTCAGCAGGGCTGAATTTAAAATTACTACTTTTAATTAAAAACACAGTTTATATGTAATTGTTAAGTCACCTGATGTTGGTGGACTCTACTGAGTTCAACTGGATGAAGCAGTTAACAACAACAATAAAAATTCTATGAAAAAGGAATTCCAAAAAGCTTTGCAAAAGACTGTGAACAACTTTAAAGTATGACTAGCACACATTAAAGAAATAAGACAGCATTGCCTACAGACTGAACACGAGTTCCATTTTGCAGGAGTGATCCTGCAGAACTACTAGGACATATGTGTTAGAACATGGCATGGATGCTATTTCCAAAAGATTTGGTTCTGTCATCCTATCTCTGAATATAAGGTAAATGAAGAGTCTTCAGATACATTTTTCAGTTTTATAGCAAAAAATTATTGTGGAACTTGGCAAAACAAGTATTGCCTGTGAAATCCTTATGGTTTTTTGCCACAGATTCAAAATGAAGATGAGACCGTTATTATTTTCACTATAACTAGATGCCTTGCCACAAAACGACCTAAGACTTGATCTTACAATGGCCCCAGCTCCCCAGTGGAGCAGACACTTAGGAGTTCAGATGAGTTGATGTAAGTGTTTTATTCAGCTGTCATAGTAGGCAAAGGGGAGAGGTTTGAGAAAGCAAGAATCTTACTATTCAGGGCAGGCAGACCACAGATCACTCTATCATCAAGATAGTAATAAGGTACAAATAAAGCCCTCCAAAGTGTTTAACCTTTTGTTAATGGTTTGTATAAGCTGTTAGAAAGCATCATAACAATAAAATAGTGCTTATGGTCATCTACAGCAAAGGAGGTGTTCTTATGATTCCACTAACACACCCTTAATCTAGCAACTACTTATCTCAGCAGGAGGAACATAATACTGTATTTTACTGACTACTTTTTCTAAACCCCTTGCTCCTTCCTTTTCACCTCTTCCTTTGTCCTTACACATATAAACCCTCCATATGGTGAAGGGACCATTTAAACTGTTCTCATAAATACCAAATGAAATATTTTCACAGACAATAAAAAGCAAGGTGTCTATTTCTTAGTTCTCCAAGTGTTTTCCATTCTCATTCAGCTGGTTCTTAGCTTTTGATGTTGCTGGCTTTTCACCCTCCCCTCTGTGCTAAATTAATGTAAAGATTTTTACTTTCATTAGCGCTTTTAAAACATTTTCAAAAACAAACCCACCGCAGAGTTTCCTTATCACAGTTCTTCTTTTCATATTATTTTTAAATTGTGAGAACTAAAGATACGTGTCAAGCTTCCCAGAGAAACAGAATAACAATTATTGTTAGAAATTAGCTGAACAGGGATGTTTTCTTGGTTTAGCTGGGAGGTGAAGTGCCTGTATGGTTTCAGAAACAGTCATGGAAGAAAGATCTATAAATGCAGTATTGTCAGACGCCTCCCCTACCAGTTTGTGCTGTGACTACTTCTGCACACTACTGCAGTTTGTCACCTGGAATCAAGTGGTCCAGTTCCACTGAACACTTTGCAGAATCTGAGCTACTGACTGACCAACCGATAGCAGCAAACAGACATCTGCAGTCCTATCCCCCCTACCAATGGGGACAGCACACTGCCATCTTAGCAGTAACCTGTTTCTCAAACACTGTAGGAGAAGATCGACCTGTTTTATGAACAGACTGAGAGTGTATGTGCAGATAGGCTCTGAGTACAATGACTATGGAATGCACTAGTCTATATTTACAGCAAGGTCACATGTAAATGCCTACAACTTTTATATATGCTTACGTTTGAAAATCTGCCTATCTATCTGAAACACTACACACTCTCAGTAAGTTCAAATGACAACATGAATTTCCAGATAACAAAAGTCATGCCATTTTTTTCTCAAGGGTACATCAGGCAAGGAATACCATCATGATTATCTTTCCAACTAGATAAGAACATCAAAAAACCCCATAAAATCCAGGAGATACTGGACCTGATCCATATCAGGACTGGCAATTTTTGTTACCACACAGGAAAAACTCACAGAAGGGTTGATTTAGTTAATGTAATTTGAGAAATACTTCAGAAAAGAAAATAACAAGGAATTTTCAAAAATTAACACAAATACATTCAAGAATAATTATCCCCTATGAAGAGACCTTGGCACCAATTATTCATTTTGATATCAGTACTCCTCCTGGCTGTAGAAAAATAGTGTGTTTATAGAACTTATGGAGAGAGGTATTCAGATACTAAAAACTGCAACTTGCAACAAGAACTGAAAACAAACGTTGTGCTTCTGTGCCTGAATGCACAGCATGCATGGCATCTCCAACCATTTCGGAGTTTCTCATCAAAAAACTTTACTAGCCAGATGGGAACTGAGGCACAGAGAGATTAAAGCAGTTCCTCAAGACTATGCCATAAAGCTGTGAAGAACCAGGAATCAAAAAGTTTCCTTTGAACAGTTCACGTGGTCAGCATGCTACACTGATCATCTTCCTTGAATCACAAAACTCCTTTATGCAGGAAGTTAAGCCAACCACAAATACGCTTTATACTCTCAAAAAAAAATAATAATTATAGTCTTGAATGATTTCTTCATAAAAATACAGAGGTTTGGGCATCTCAAACACAAAAAAAAAAATGAAACCTCAGCAGCTATCAAAGCAAAGGTGTTTAGTCAGACTGCTTGAAAATCATGTATTTGTTTTTATTACAGCTCATTATTACTCAACTGTTTGACAAGTTCTGAGAAAAATGTTATCATGAAGGACCATAACCCTATTTTATGAAGATTCAGCAGCTTTCACATGAATAGCATTCCTGTCATAACAGGAGCTAATATTCCTGATTTTCTTATAAAATCAGATAAAATAAACCAAGGTATGTCTTTTTTAAAGGGAGAGGAGGAAGGTAAAAGCCTATGAGATTTGAATGGCACAATATAATAGGACTATGATCTAAAACAATACTGATTCTTTACAAAAGTCTAAAGATAATACTTCACAAGGACACTGAAGTGGAGAAGCATGCTTAGCACAAAATATTTTTAATGAAAGCAAGAAGGACACAGGTAGTGCACATACCCAAAGAAAGCCTGCCAGAATACCCAAACCTAAAAATATCCTGTCTAAGGAAGATCCATTATCTTCACTGGGGGAAAAGCTTAAATCTACAAGGAACAATGAGAAGGTGCTTGTCTTCGTTTAGCAGTTTGTTATTTCCAGAAGGCAAGGGAGCTGTGGAGGAAGCTGGTTGTTTTAATTTGGTCTGAAATAATTCAGCAAGACTTTTCCTCAGAATTTGTATTTCTTTCTGGTTCCAGCTATGATGGAAATTATATTAAGAAATCCTTGGTGGATAACCTAGTGCTTGTGGTTTGAGTCTTGTCTGGAAGCAGGGATCTGAAAGAAATACAAAACTGAAATATAACAGACAAAACCTAATTTTCTCTGAGGATGCAAGAACACCATGCCAAGTCCACCTAGCCCTGCATCCTGTTTCTGACTGACAGTAGCCAGTAACAGGTGTAGACAGGAATGTAAGGATGGAAGAAGCACAAAAATAGTTCTCTAGAATATTTTTCTCTGATTTCTATGATTTGTGGTTTCCAGTCTTTGTGAGGCAAGGGCAATAGCCTTTACAGATTTTCTTTTCAAAAACACATCTAATCAATTTTTGAACCTTTTAGTATCCCCAAAATCCTGGCACAATAAGCTTCTACAGTTTTACAATGTTCTATGCGAAGTGCCACTTTTTGCTTGGTTTGAACATGCCACTTGCAGTTACAATTTCATGCCCTCCAGGTCCCATATAAAAAAGGAAAATGAACCCTGTTCCCTGTTCAAATATCTATGACATTTGTGATTTTATACACTTCTACCATCTCCTCTAGAATCTCAGAAAATAGGAGTTTTGTTGAGCATTCAGTAAAAAAAAACAAGTAAACAAACTGAAAGGAGGGAAGCAGAAGAACACTACAACTGCTAATTTTACCTGAAGTTTTCATCCACACATCTACATTACCCTGCAGTATTTCATCCTGAAAAAGCAGCTGCATTCATTTCTCACATCACATCACATACTGTTAATCATCTGTAACTATACACAAACTCTAAACTGCATCAGTTCCTTGTCCAGTCCACTCTGCATGTACAAGAGAGATGACGGCAAAGCAATAAAAACACTAGTAATGGACAAAAGGAGGGTGAGACTTTTTCTCTCAGCATCAGTGTCAGTTTTTTGCTGGCTCTGAAAAATCATTAAACTATGGCTGCTGAGTGTTGATGGACTAAAACAACTGACCAACATTTGCCTTATATCTAGACTGCAAGATCTTTGGAGTACAGTTTTTTTGTTGCCTTTATACTTAGGGAACATCAGCACAACCAGGTTCTGATTCATGAGCTTAATAACAATAATAAAAATAAAATTAAAAATAAACTAAAATTTGTAGAAGAATGTTTGGGTGCACAGATAATACTAATAATGTTCTTTTTCCACAATATAAATAATCAGAGGACACAAGAGAGTCAAAACGACTACACGTTGCTGGGTAAGACCAGTAAATTTTGTAATGCATAAACTAGGCGATGTATTTCAATTTTACAATTTTCTGAACCTGCAACTCCAGGAACACCACTAGAGGGCCCACAACTATTTAAAGTTTTATTCTCAATTTCACACTGCACAAACACAGTGAACAGAAACTTTCAAAGGATACGCAGCAGGTTTCCTGGAGATACTGTTAAATTATTTTCACAAAATCAGTCTTCAAGAAATGTAGTGTTTAAATGCTAAGACTCAGATCAGCTTAAAACTTGATCAGAAAATATTACTTCATTGAGCACAAACCATTCGGCTGTGTTCAGCATCATTCTGTGCCATTTTCCACAGGATTCATGATGAAGTCACTGCAGACCATAAGAGATGACAAGAAGGACTGGATTTTGGTGCTTCATGACCTCAAAAGCCACAGGCAATAGCCCAGCTGGACTGCCATAGGGCCAAGGAAGGTGGAATCATGATATCCATCGCTATCTGTGCCCAGAGCCAGTTTTCGGGCTGTTTGCTGCAAAATCTGAAAAGTGCCAGTGTAATCTGTCTCAGAGGACCCACTTGGGAGCTGCAGGGTCTAACACAATTTCTCTCCTTATTTATTATTTGGAGGAAATTTTGACTTTATGTATAGATGCAGACATATGCCTATCACACACTCAAATAACAGAAATAACATAACAGAAATATTGGGGGGAAAAAAGGAAAAAAATAAGTATTGGGAAACCAGAAATGCTGGCTCTCAACAACCTCTACTACCATTGATATTATCATGTTAAAATAAATTTGAACAAGCTAGAAACAGTCAAAACTCCTCTATTGTAAAGGCAGAACTCCCTTTTATCTGTCCAAGTTTCTGCAGTAAAGCAGATATCTTTAGTTATGTTTAGATATTTCCTCATTTATGAAAAGAACAAATGTCAAAACCCCATTACTGATAAGGCAAAAAAAAAGTGACAAGAAAGAGATTGTCCATAATGTACCATCTGAATATGAGGAAAATGTTTTACTTCAAAGATGTCACCGTGTTGTAGACAGAAGCATAGCTACCTCTTTTCAAAGCTTAGGGGTTTGTCACCATCATTACCATCATTATCATTAAAGGACACAGCATGAATCACAAAAGCTAGCAACAAAAAGAAGTAATTCATCTCTTCTTTTTCTTCCCTGTGAGAATCACACTGTTTCTGTGAGATAGCTCATAGATGCTGTTGCAGGGGGGGGGGCGGGAATTACAATTGATATGGATTTTTTTAAAACAGAATTAGACATTCTTGTATAATATTAACCTCTCCCTATGGGTTTTTGTTGGAGTGCAATATGAGATTCTCTCCACCATCCTTGATTCTCAACTTTCCTTTCATGAGAAAGAACAAATTATCTCAGTAACAGCAGTGAAGCCAATGCTGACATGTATAGTAAATCGTTGTGAGGAAGTAAAGTATACTGCTGTGGCTGTGCACCTGGAGTGAACAATATGAACATAAAGGATTTCTCTAGGGAAATCACAGAGGTTTGTCTGAACCAGTTTCAGGAAAATAAAAGCGAATCCCTGGCTACAGACTGATTCTTCAGGAGCTGAACAGTCATCTACTTACAATAGTAGCTTTAGAAAGCGATTTAACAACAGCCAGGCTGGCCCTGATGTTGCCTTTTCAAACTGCAATACAAATCAGTTTCAGCTGGCTGAGCATCTTTCCCACCAGGGCTATGAGTACCTTGGTTTCACACTCCTGTACAGCGTCATCCAGTAATTAAAAGACCATCAGTAAACTCTGGCTTTTCAAAGGTCTGAAAGGTATACAATGTATACAAGCTTTTTCTTTATTCCAGAATCCAGTTTTACATTCCCTAAAGTCAGAAGGAACAATAATACAGTCTTCCAGTAAAGTCAGTAGAAATTCCTGTCATTCATTTCAACACAACCAGGATTTCATATTTTATGTTTACCATTCAAAGACTACCACCTTGCATCAGGCGGTGGGAATGAAAGACTGTCAGGCCTCACTTGAAAACTGCTCTAAAGCTATAACATGTGTCGCAGAAAGAAGAGGGAAGCTTCTACTTGTTGGAGGCCAGCCAGAGAGAAGTTTTGTCATGAATTGAAGCCATGAGCTCACATTCTCTAGCATTTGCCAAAAACAAAGCTTGAACTTTGGCATCATTGCCTTTCAGTTTACTTCCATGTTTCTCACTGCTGATGCAACGTTGTCTCAAAGTAAGCAATCATCTAGTCCAAGCTCCCTGCCAAAGCAGGTTCCTTAAAACAGCTTGCACAGCAAAGCGTCCAGGCGAGTTTTGAACATCTCCAGAGATGGAGACCCCCTATTTTTATTGAAAAGGTTCTGTGTATACTCACCCAATGATAACAACTATGCCCTAGGGAGCAAATGTGAAGAGTAAGTGGACTAGCCAGAGTTAAATAAAAGAATGAAAAAAAAAAAAACATACAGACTGAAAAGAAACTGAGAAAGTCTAATCAAAAAGATAATTGAACAAACACTAGGAGTCAAGGGAGGAAAAGACATTGGTTCATAGCAATTAAGACATGCAAGAGATAAAGTAGTTACCAGGCTGTCCTGGTTTTGCTAGGATAGAGTTAATTTTCTTCTTAATAGCTAGAATAGATGTGTTTTATTTTCAGTATGGGATTTGGTATGAGAAGAATGTTGATAAAGTACTAATGTTATTAGTTGCTGCTGGAGCTCAAGGCCACTGTGTTTGGCTGGTTCACAGCTGCACCAGGGCTGGGAGAGGAGAAGTGTAGTAAATAGCAAAACTCAGAACTGGCATTTGGATGTGCCAATGAAATATTCCATATCACATCATGTCATGTCAGTATATTAACCAGGGCTGACTGGAAGACGGGGTCATTCTCTTGGGGATCGCTCAGGCTCTCTCTTCTGGGGTTTTACATTTGGGACTGTCTGGGCTCTGGGATCGCTGGCTGGGGACAGGCTGGGCATTGCTCAGCAGGTGGTGAGCAATTGCACTGTGCATCACTCATTTGTATATTCTGTTATCACTGTTCTTATCATTATCATTTTATTTTAATTAGTAAATAGTTTATATCTCAACCCATTAGTGTCCTTGCCCTTTTCTTTACAATTCTCTCCCCTACTGCCTGAGAGGAGGGGGACGGTGAGGGAGCAGGCTGTGTTTGACTGAAAAAAAAAAGGGGGGGTGAAACCACCACACAGGGTACAAGGAAATTGAGTTTTGGGGGAAACAGGAAGGGAAAAAATGGATGAGAACTAGTATAAAAAGAAGCAAAAATGTTGCTTTTCATTTTAATCAAAAAACTGAGAGCTTCTCAGTGGATTTCACAGGACATGATGTCTGATTGCTGTAATAATCCTAATGATATATATTCCTAGCAGGTGCTCCCTGATTATTCAAGGGTAGAGAGTACTCTTCCACTTCCTGGCTGTCTTCTGCAAATAACCAGACTAACTAAACTACTTTTGTAAATGGAGGAAGTAAACTTTGATTAAAATTTGTGAATATCATAATGAAATAAGGCAGTCAATTTTTTACTTAAAGCTTTAAGAAGAGCAAAACTGTGTTTATCATCAGCAAGTGACACTGTAAATACAATTTGGAACAGTTTTTAAAAGGCCGTGCAAGTGAAAAATAGTTTTGTTGTCTTTTATTTTTTTTTAATCAATCTAGGCTTAGTTAGACAATAATTACTAATTAAGGAGAACTAATGCACTGACGTATTGCGTGATTCAAAAAACAAGAAAGAAGATTAGGGAAATTTTTGCAGCCAGAATATTCAAAGTTCTGGAAAGACTACAAATCAAGAATTACAATAATCTAATCTGAACTATATGTCAGGAGTGAAAAGTCCCTCTGTCTCATAATAGAGAGAAATACCTACAATCTAGCAAGATTTCAATGATAAAAGGCAGTTCCTTATACAAACAAAACCATAAGGAAGAATCCTCAATCAAAGGTAACCACTAGATACCTGTTTGGAGTAGAATTGGAGGTCATCAAAGTCTAGAGAAAGAGAACTAATATCTCTCAGCAAATTTAAGAAACCAGTCAACTAGCAGCTCCATTTTGCTAGTGTTCAGAGGCATCTGATTTTGAAACATTAATGATTTAATGCCTGCCAGACAATAACATATCCAGAGATGTCACGTTTCAAAGACACTCATAACTGTATCATCAGCAAAAAAATGAAAGTTGACAACATGTTGATGAAAAATTGTTCTTGGGGCATAATAATTGGTAAATTGGCATATCAGAGGAAAATAGTACAACTCACTCTATCACGGGGAGATTCCTGGAGAAATGAAAAATACATGCAAGTGTTGCTCTCCAGGAGACTCCAAACATGTATAACATGGTGCCCTGTCTGAGCCTTAACTTGGCGCATCATTTGAGACTGTGATAGTTTCACTGGGCTAGCCCTCAGCTAGCAGCCAACACAGCCGTTCTCCCACTTCCCCTCCATCCTCAGGGACAGAGATCATGAAAGTTTTCAAAAGACTACAGTGGAAAATTCTTAATTTATCAACAAAATAAGTTCAGGAGGAAAGCTACACAAGTAGTCCTGCCCAGCAGACTGAGAAGGAAAATCACTTCTAAGTAACTGCACAGTGAAAGTGAAGTGAAAGCATAATAGTATTCTACATCCCCAGCCCTGGGTCTAGGCAATTTGCTTTGTATCCAGCTGGGAGATCTAACTGCACAGTAGCACATATCATAGAGCTTCTGTTCCCTGAAGCTGTGGCACATGCCACAGCTGGAGCATGTACTGAAGGATTAGATTTAGTAAAGCACTTGTCTGCCCACAGAAATGGTATCAAAACCCCAAATCAGGAGGTTCTTGATAAATAAACATTGTGGAAGCTGAGCCAAAAACTCCACCTTGTGCTGTCAGACAGCTACAGCTCAAAACACTAAGAAATGAGGCAGAAGTGAAGGGAGTCCAAAATCTCTCATCTACTTGAAATTTAGCGATCTTCACAAATTTTATATAGAGAGGCCTGAATTCTGGCCATGATATCTACATGTATTCTATCAAAAAGCGTCACAAAAACCTGCTAAAGAAAAATTACAACCATCATGATAGATTGTTCTAACGGATACAACAGGTTCTCCTCTCAAGCACAGATTGAGAGGAGAAGGTACCAACCTGAGTTTTATAAGAACCAATGTCTAAGAGTCCTATACCACTGCCCTAACCAATGGAAAACAGAGGTCCTTTTTCAGCATCACTGCAAAAGTACGTTATCTGGTAAGTAATTTCATAGTAGTAATTCAGTTTTAGCAAAAATCCATACAAGTTAGGAGGAGAAACTGTGAAAGAAATGTGTCTTTCCATTCAATTATTAAGTTCTCTGATGTCATTTAACCACTCATTCTTTACACACTGAAATGGAAACATTTATTTTAAGTAGTAATTTCTCCCCTTTCCCTTTTTAGATCACAACAACAGACTTTCAGACTTTTTTGTTCCTCTCTAGGGAAGGCAATCTGCTTCTACTTTTCTGTTAAAAACTTCACAACACGGAGAAGCATCAGGAATAATTAGCAAAAAAAGCTGATGTGAACTCAGCAGAAAGTCTACATAGACTCTCCAAGGAAATCTGTGGAAGCACAAGAAAAAAAGCGGTCAAAAATCTTCTGTCATTTCATGTACTCAGGAAGACTTTTTCAGGAAGCATGCAATAATTTATGGAAAAACTTGTGCATAAAGCAAAGAGTCTGTTAAGAGAGCTTCAATGTGAGTGTTTATTTTTACACTCTGTATTTTTATTATTTGCATAAGCTTCTGCCACCTTGCAGCAAAATGTCCTGTGATGGGCTACATCTCTTGCAGCATGTTGCACGCTGCCCTCCTCCTTTCCCTTCCCACTGCCTACTCAGGAATCACAAGCCAATATTCCCTTTTCTATCCCCAGCCTTCTGCTTACCAGACAGCTCTGAATAGAATGGTCCCCACGAAAAACAGACAAGGTATAGCTCTTGCACACAGGTACACCAAGCAGCAGGCACAGTATGATGATATGTCATCGTAGCCTCTGCTAAAGCATCCGAAACTTCATTGAAAAGTCTTTATTCAGCAGAAGGTATTTCCAGGGAGAAGATATTCTTTTTAACAGTTTGTAGCAATGCCAATTCCTGCATGTTTTACTGTTGAATAACTTTAATTTGACACTGAAGGGGACTAGATACATTTATATTTAGACAGCCAAATAATATCCATTTCCCAGTTTGAAAAGTGTTTGATAAATGTATTTTTTTTAATTAGGACAGGTCACTAAGTAGCTAAAAATAGTTAATGAAATGGCCAAATTCCCTAGAACTTGGATATATTTTCTGCCAGAGTTCATCACTTTCACTAATCTCAAGAGTTTGCCTACTCCATCTCCAAAAATGACAATTTCTGAGTAACATAATACTCATTGTGGGGGAAAAAAAAAAGCATTGGAATATTTATGACCCCAAAACCAAGGCTAGACCATCCAATTTTCTAATTTTTTTTTGTGTGTGTAGGAATTCTATAAAATCAGATCCCTTCTCTCATGCTTATTTCCTTTGATTTGGAATTTTTTCAAAGAACTTTCAATTAAGGCCGGGATAACCTATCTAATAAGTAAATTGCTAAGCAGTGCAAATAAAGCAATTAAGATCTAACTGCCTTTGATGATGCCTTAAAAGGAACAGCCTGGATCTGCTGGATTACCTCTTGTACTTCAGAAAGCCTACTGTCTCTTCATTTGAAAAAAAACCATAGATGCCTTAAAAATCTAATTGCCACCAACAAGTATGTCTCATCAAAACTGCTTATATCTGTATGTTAACCAGGAAGGAGTTATGAGGGATTTATGGAGGGTTACCAGAAAGAAACTCTGAAGATGCCACCAGCTAAAACTTTGAAATCTCATTTTGCAATGGTAATTAGAGAGTCATTCCTACAAACACACGTAAAGCAGCCCACATTCAGTCTCATGGTTGACCTGTCAATAAAATGGATGAACAGCTGCAGGATTGAAAAATCACTGTCTAACTTCAATGTAGTTGCAGTACAACTACAGTGCAATCTACCAACTGTTTCATAAAGTGTAACTGGTTTTGAAGTTTAAAGCTTAATCAAGACATGTTAGCAGGAAAATCAGACTATTTCCAAAAGCCAAAGAATGGGATTAGCCCAAAATTTAGGTGAAAAGTTATTCTAATGGCATCTTAAAAGAAAGAGATTAATATTCTCTGAAAACAGTCACCAGGTAATCCGTAAACTATACTTTTTTGACTGCTACAGTCTTCATTGTTTGTAGATAATTTCAAATTAATATAGTGCCCATTAAAACATACATAGTCTGTATGCTAAGGTCCAAAAGCAGAGAAGCACACAAAGTCATGTACAAATACTTTATCTACACTGCATATAATTATTCACTGTTGTGCCCTCTCCTCCTTTGACAGGTGCAAAACTACATATCAGATGTGGATGAGCCTATGGCTAGATTTATTAGGAAAGGACAGAGGGCCTAAAATGGTTAGAATTTCTTCCACTTACCTCTCTCAGGATAGTAGTACAGCTGCACAGTTCCCTTGTCCAGCCCTACCACAGCCACATCCAGCCCTGAGCTGCTAGAGTCATGACTAAGAGAAATTAATCTTTTAGCTCAGGTGGTAGAAAGTTTTTCCTTCAAGCACAGAGTTGCCTAGCCTTGCTGCAGATGTTTAGCACACAGGCAAAACAATCCTCGAGTATTTTGGATTCACAGTCAATAGTTTATGATGCTGTTCCTCCCCTCACCAAAAACACACACATAAGTATGGGGGGTTTTAATTATTATTCCTGATTTCATTTCATTCTTCAGTGACTGAAACTTTGAAAGAGTAGTCACATCCCCTGAACAAAAGTTTTGGCTATTTCTCATGTTGTCTCTAAGCACTCAGGTGTGTGAAAATATAGTGCTGTCAAAGTATAGCAAGATCCTGTCACACTGGAGATTACCAGAAATTACAGTAATAAAATCATGCTGAACTGTTTTTCCTTCTGACATTTTTTAAGTCTGTAAGAAGTACTGTCCTGTATTTTGTATTTGCAACATTAGAAAACACTACCCCCCTCTACAAAGCATATGGTTGTGAAGATATTAGCATTTCAGTACCTATCCAGGACACAAGAGTAATTTAAAAATGGTAATTAAGCCTTTGAAGAGTATCCAATTAGTGTGAAAAAGTACTTTTATGAATGTGGAGCTCTCTGTCTAAATTGAATTGATATAACATCATTGAAAATCTCAACTTTTTAAGCTTTGCTACCTGTGTGAACACCACTCTTTTTCTAAATATTTTATGCTGTCAGCACCATCTTCTCCAATTACTAGGAACTGGTTTATGGCTACCTCAGGCTACCTGAGGAGTAGGAGGAAACACATCTAATTAGTTGACTGAAAGTGGTATATCATCCACTCATGACACATGTCATATGGCAAGTAGGAATGACTTAATATTGAATACAAACCAGGTAAGGGGGATTCTTTAAAATGGACATTAAATATTTTATTCCAATATCCTTAGGTTCTTCCCACATAAAACAGTAACAAACTCATTTCATCCGAAGAGGTAGACTCCAAAGGTTCTTAAAGCTGGGAAGATAAAATTACATCTACACAGAGTAGGTAATATTATGTAAGGGGAAACAAGCATGAGCTAAAATGAGTGTTTTATAATGGGCATGTTCCTGCTCTGATCAAGCCTGTTCAAACTTGACAAGATTGTGACTGTCTTAGTCCTGCTGCTAAACCAGTACTCAAAGGTGTAAGTAGTCAAATGGGACAATTCACTGAGCTACTGCTCACCACTACGAACTGAATGCCCTTTAGTGAACAAAGGACATCAACAGAGCAGCAATATCCTGCTCTAGAAAGGCAGTGATCATATCAGATATGAAAACTGCTGGCAAAACAGAATTTGCAGTATGTATATTTATTTCTCCTCTCCTACAATCTCTACCATTCCAACAGCACATTGAGGATGTCTTCGAAGTTGTATAGATGGAAAATAAATAAAAATAGGCCAAAGTTTCATAGAATCATAGATTGGTTTGGGTGGGAAGAGACCTTAAAGATTACCTGGTCCAACCCACCTGCCACTCACAGGGACATCTTTCATTAGATCGAGTTGCTCAAAGTGTTGACCAACCCGACTTTGAACATTTTCAGTAATGGGGTATCCACAACTTCTCTCAACAACCTGTTCCAGTGACTCACCACCCTTATCATAAAAATTTCTTCCTTCTATCCAATCCAAATCTACCTTCTACTGGTTCCTAAATGGTAAGAAAAACTCTTCTTCCCTCTCCACAGTGGCGGTGGGTGATACCTTTCAGCTTCTGCAGTAAGTAGAGTGAGTGTCCTACAAATATCTTCCTCCTTTGGTACTAAATACTGAATTGCCAGCACAAGCCCTTGTGATTAATGTGTTGGCAATGGGGGAGCAGTGCATTTAAAATAGATCGGTAACACTGGTCCAGTTTTAAGGGTTGTATGTTCACACACAGCAAATTTTGAGGTTTTCAGAACAGTTATTTTGCTATTATTTTTCAATCTGTATTAGGAATTACAAGGTATTTTATCCAGGAGAGGTTTCTTCCATTCTTCATTCAGTCAGAATTGGATACAAGTTCACAATAATCTAGACCTGCGTTCTCTCTGCTTCATAAGTAGTATTGGACATAGATAAAACCACAGTGATTCCCTTTTTAAGTCATAAATCACCACAAGAATGACACTTACACATTTACATTGCTGGATTTATACTAACACAAATTACAGCGCCACTGCAGCTAGCATAACAACAAATGTAACACTAACAATTACAGGCTCCAAAACAATGATCACCAGTATAGGCAAGGACTTTCATTAAAAAATTAATGACCCATAATTTTGCCTCTGGACTATAACCAGCTAATCAGACAGTAAGTGCTGCTAATAACTGAGCTGTCAGGTGTTATAATGTTAAAAATAGCACTCGTACTTTAATTATGATGGTAACACACAAAAATATTTAAGAAATCAGCATAAAGGCATTAGTACAAAAGATTTCTGCTTTGTGTCAATGTGGTCTGAGGCAAAGTGTCAAATACTTCAAATAATTTCCCTCTCCTCTTAGCCTTTACTGTCAGATATCACATAGCTTATTCCTCCCTGAAATTTCATTACACATGTACATAGTGGCCCACCTTCAAGTACATTTAGTCATAGGGCTGTAATGCTGTTCCTCAGCATAACGTCTTCTGAAGTTGTAGCTCCACTCCACCTACTTATTAATAGTGCCTACTGCTGTATGACTTATGACTACAATCATTCTGGAAATGCATGCCTCTAAATGGAAAAATCATTTCAAGGTAAGGTGCTGGTAGCCATTCATTTCTGTGATTGTCCATTGCATTTCTTCCTATTTGTCCAGTTTCTCAAACAATTAAACCTCGTGGTTTTCAGTTTGAAAATAACAGTTCTTTCCAGCTGCATTTAATAGGACTGGAAAAAAGAAGGTACTAATGAGGCAAGTTTTATGGCTTTCCAGTAAGGTATTCTGTGACCACAGGATCAGCAGAAGTGGATTTGAAACTGTTTCAGATAATTCTGGGGAGCAAACCAGCCCTAACTGATCAGGTCAGGACAACAATAATTGTAACTTGAAAGTCACCTTCCACCTCTCCAACCCTGTCCTTATCTCCTGCACTGAGTGCTACTTGGCTAGTCAAGTTGTGCTGAACAAAATAAACCCTAGGATTGTAACTTCCACATCTGGCAATGCTTCACAACATGAAAAGTAACCCTGTTAACTATCATCAATAACAAATTAGAGTTTATGTTCAGAGCTAGATTTACTAGAATGAGGTATTTTACCAGGGAAATCATAAGACTACTGCACATCACAAAAAAGGAAGATAGGATAGATATGAGTAGTAGTTGAAATAGCTTAAAGATAAACTGAGATATGGTAGTAATATCTCAGAAAAATAGTTGTATGGGTAGACATTGTGTTCATGCCCTCACATGACTGTTGTCAGTAGAGCCTACTGTGCTGGTTTGGGCTGGGATAGAGTTAATTTTCTTCATAGTAGCCAGTGTGGGGCTGTGTTTTGGATTTGTGTTGAAAACAGTGTTGATAATGCAGAGATGTTTTAGCTATTGCTGAGCAGTGTTTACACAGAGTCAAGGCCTTTTCTGCTCCTCACACCACCACACCAGTGAGTAGGCTGGAAGTGCACAAGAAGCTGGGAGGGGACAAAGCTGGGACAGCTGATCTCAACTAACCAAAGGGGTATCCCATACCATATGACAACATGCTCAGTAATAAAAGATGGGGGACAAAAAAGAAGGAAGAAGTAGACATTCACAGTGATGGAGCTTCCCAAGTAACTTTTATGCATGATGGAGCACTGTTTTCCTGAGGATGGCTCTAAACACCTGCCTGCCAATGGGAAGTAGTGAATGAATTCCTTATTTTGCTTTGCTTGCATGTGTGGCTTTTGCTTTCCCTATTAAATTGTCTTTATCTCAACCCATGAGTTTTCTTACTTTTACGCTTCCAACTCTCTCCCCCAACCCACTGAGAGAGAGTGAACTTAGTTGCTGGCTGGGGTTAAACCATGACACCTATATAAACAAAACAATTTATATTTATAGGCAAACTATAGTAACAAACTGACTTTAACAAAGGATAATGATCACAGTCTTAGGGGAGGGGCCATCCTTTCCTATTGGGATCTTCTTGAATTTTACTGTCCCAAACCAGCAAAATCATTCCTGACAATGAGAAAGAGTTGCACATGTTCGTGCTGGTTTTGTACCCATAAGGAGCAGAAATAAATATCTTCTATAAGAACTGGGTGTGTATCCACCATTTGTGCTTTTGAAAATCTCTCCTATTTCCATGTAGACAGAAGCTGAAGGATTTGAAAGTCATAATAACCATAAATAATCACAACAGGCACGGTGAGGAATAAAAAAGGACAAGAGATAACAATACAGGGAATATTTTTCTTTAGACGTGATTGCTTGTCAAGTGAGTATATCATATCATATCATTTGTTTTGTGTCCCTTTTTATGGGGTCTATTTTTCCTTGGAGTTTTAATTGCCAAGAGCAAGAAGAGAGGGCTGGATTATAAATTACTTGTAATAATGTTGGCAAAGACAACAAATTTTAATAAGAATGAGAGCGAGCTAGACATAAAAGGAAAGAGGTTGCTCAAGAATATGGAAAAGTGTGAAAAAGCACAGGGGAGCAGATATACACAACAGCTAAAAAGACAAACACATCAGCAATAAACAGTTAAAATGACTGATTATGCAGTAACAAGAATCTCGAACAAGTTAAAACAACACCACAACACTGGAATTACACCCTTGGGAACAGAATACATCCTTCAATAAAATTTTCACATCTTCAACAGTAAAAAGGACAAAGCAGTGATATGCCTTAGTGATCATGAACACCAACAGATTTTCTGCATCCAGTGCTCCACTGCAATTTAAAGGCTTAAATACTATTCCCACTGAATTTAACAGGAATCCGTAGTATTTAACGACTTGTTAGAGGCTAGCACTGCCAATCAGGATTAGCCCTTAAAGAAAATAATTTCTTTTATATAATGTGTTTAGCCACTGTAAGTACTGAAGTTATTCACACAACAGGAAAAGTGGCTGCTATTACCTCATTAGCTTTTCTCACATAATCCCAATCATAAAGGCATTGCCTGTTCTGGACAGGCAATGTCTTAAAACACAAAAAAAAAAAAAAAAAAAAAAAAACACCAAACTGAACTTCAGCTACAAAAAAAACCTATAAAATATTCATCAGAATTTCTGAGTTTCTGAGGCAGGAAGTACAGCACATCACACTTAACACACTGCGGTGCAGATGAATGATATTCAGGGTTTAGATGCACACAGTAACTCATCCGATAGAAAAGCAATATTTCCATGCCATAAGTGGCATAAGGCTCCCATACATCACATGCATCATCTAACAGTATTCCTGCTTCACACTTGTTCAAACATTATTCAGAGTCTGACAACCTTACAGGCCAGTCTGCTGATTTCCCTCTTCTGTCAGGTTGCTGCTTCTGTGTTTTCACACAGCAAGCCAATGATCCAGTGTCTTCTCTCATATTCTGGTTATTAACCCAAGTGATATATTTTAAAGTACTCATGTAAGCCAATGGCATTGTAATAACAAATACCCTATCTGGGGCCTTTGCTATAAAACATGTCATACTGTGATTTGAATAATGATCAAACTCGATATCTGTCGTAAATTAGATGCTATAAATATTGTTGGACAATAAGTAAAGGGACATGAATGAGTCTTTCTGCTGACAGTTGACAAACAAATACTTGCCTATTAATATAAAAATGTAAATATGAAAGTAAGAGATCCAGATGAATATTGTCAAATAATACTAGAACAAAAACGAAATCCTCAATGTCTTTCAGTCCACAGATATATACACCACTTATACTGGCATCCAGTCTGCAAAATGATGAATGATGAATAACCTAAGAACAAATACACCATAAATATAATTGTCGAAGAAAGATTACCATCCATGAAATATGTAACACAGCAATTAGTAAACAGATAGACATTCAGGAGAAGTTGGCTTACCTGAACTTCATTTGTGTGCAGAGCTTATTAAATTGTTAACTAATATTTTATTTTTCAGGCATTATTTTTCATACCAGTGTCCTAGGTGGTGAGATATAGATGAGGTTTTAAATTAAAAACTTAATTTGGAGGCAATTCAGCAAAAGTCTCTATTAAATAAATAGGTACTTTCAGAAAGACAAACAAGTAACCTACTATATTATGCTTCCACTCTAGACGTCAGTGGCATGTTCCTACCTAGAAAACTCTCTAGTTATCTATTATTTAACCTGCATAACACATACCTACTCAGAAGACCAGGGTATGCAGAATTAGAGATTTACAACCTTCAAAGACCCTGCCTCCATTTCTTTTATTTTACAACATGAAAAAGGAAACCAATATGCAACAAATTAGAGAGGACGCCAACAAATTAGTGCAGTGCTAATTATATCTTTTTTATCCTCAGTACAAAGCAGCTGAAAAAATCCATCCCTATCAACTCAGTTGGCATAAAGGGACAGTTTCTTTAAGTGTTGTGGCAGAGATTATTTCTTGCTTATAGGGTTGAATATCCGTTGTATCTTGACCTATTCCCTTAACTACAAGTTCTGCTCATAAATCCTGTGGTTTGTCTGAAGAGACAATGCAGTACTTTATAAGAGGCCAACTCTGTTCTCTGTCTGACACGGGATCCATCAGTTTTGGTGAGGTCGATAAGAACTAAATAATGTTTGCATTTTTAACATAATGTGGCTAATGATTAATCACTGGCATGGTTGCACCAATGAAACATTCACAGTATATGTTTTGTTTACAAAGTTTCCCATTTCTGTGCATCTTCCCCAACAAAAAGGATCAGCAGCATTCACTCTTCAAAGAATAAATGTGGAAACAGAAAACTACTCAGAGAAAAGCACTGAAGACCAAAAAAGAAATTATGAATAGGCATTAGGAAACAAAGAACTGAGACTGCAGAAATCCTAGCAGAACTTTAACATCCCAACAAACTGAGCCTAATGCTCCACTCACAACTTTAACAACTCCTTGATACATAACAAAAAATATTTTTCATGGAAATGGGGTGTAAAAGAGGGGATGAATAATGTATGAGACAAAAGCAAATTATCTCCATTCCCTAAGGGAATAGCTTTTGTCTCACATGTAGGTCATGGTATTCACATTTTCAGTATTCTTTATGAATTCATTCAAGCATTATAGATTATTATGTCAAACTGGTACGCTGGGATTTTTTTATTGCAATTAATATCCCTTGTAAGGAGCTTTGTAGAATGAACTCAAATATCACCAAAAGCAATTAAAATCTATCAGAGATGTGAAATGGAAGGTTAGGTTAGCTAAGGGGAAAAGTAGTGCAACATACTTTTCCAGGATATGAGAAGCAGGGCAGAAAATTAGAAGAAATTCATACCAGCAAGGCATGAACTTGTAAGAGTATGAAAACAACAGACAGAATGATAAAAATTCTTCACTGGTAAGAACAAATATCTATGAAGTAACCAGAGACCAACCCTAACCTTCTATTTTAGCAAAGCTTATTTTAGGATTATTAATAAAATGAAATTAAAGGGAAGAAAAAGAATAATCAAGATTTCAGTAAGTAGAACTCAAACTTCTGGATAGCCTGTTTGAGACACCATGGAGAATTACACTTTGATACATAAGATCCACAAGCCTGCAATATTTTTTTTAATGTTGATCTGCTTGAAACTCAAGTTTTTCAGTCTATTTTAGAAATCATGTAATAAGCAAAGATGCAATTAGTTTCAGTCACACAGCTTCATGCCAGTTTACTTATGTTTTAAACTCAGAAAAAATACTTTACCTGAAATGTATAAAGTTATGTCATCAGCACAGACTTTTAAATTCCAATTTCAAAATACATATGCATGATAGATATTTTTTGGTGCAGTTTAAATTTTGGTCCAAGCAGTAAATCCACCATCTGGTCATCCTAAACAAATGTTGATTTCCCAGCATTTTTATATCATGTTGTACCACAATACTTCTTCTGCTTTTATTGCAAAGTTATCTTCTAGAATTACTACATTTCAGTGACACATGTAGGTCTCAGCTTCCTCAAGCTGCAAGTAGTCAGAACCCTTTTTCTAAGCTTAAGTTCCACCTTCAAAAGCCACTCCATTACCTGAATTTAGGCAACTCTCCCCATAAAACTAGATGGCAGTGGGACTTTAACACAGAATAGGCACATTTCTTCTCCAACAAGGTGCTTCTGAGCATCTTAGTTGCTTAAGCAATGAAGAACTTTCAGGCCAAACCTGGCACACTTTGGAATAAGCTTGACTTCTCTGTAGGATTTAGCAGTATTCAAGTGTCTGAACCTCAATGTAGGTTGTGAATTCAGGAGAGGTGGATTTAGCACTATACACTTATGCACAATGTGCATTCTGGCGAGTAACTGGGCAGCGTGACCTAAGGAGGAGATTACGCACGTATGTGCACCTGCAGTCTTTACTTTGGCATTTCATAACTTTTCAGCTGTGGAATTCATAGGCTTAATACAATCCCTTTAATGTAGGTGTTTTGTAACCCACATGGAGTAAAAGCTTACTGATCTTTGCTATTTGTATCAATGTAAATTTCTGCTCTATAGTAGGTACTGAATAAAAGTGCAAAATTCATCTAACCTTAAATTACCAAGTTCCACAGATAGAATCTGCACCACAGCAGTGCTTTTTTGTCTCAATTCAGGAAGATGCTCTTGAACAGTAACATTTGTTAATGCAAATTCTGGGTCACTGTTCCACTCATGAAGACAGATTTTGCAACCATTTGGTTATCATCAGTCCCCTTTTATCCTCTCTCTAAGTCTCCATTTAAAAAAATTACTTTGATGCCTTTTGCTCATTTCCTGATTTCAGCAGACTGCAATCTATTTCTGCCTATTAGATTACCAATAAGTGAGATATCTTCCACAGAAAATTATGGAAATTATGGAATTATTTTCATTAAAAAGCCATGAACAGTTTCTCTCCATAGAGTACTGAAAGTATGCTGTACTGCATTTAATATTTTGATGAATTAGCTGTAAATCTCTCACCTCTATCTCCTCTAACATCTGTATTCTATGATACTGCTTATTTTAAACTGGTGAGACCCACACTATCCACTCTTTCTTTACAAATCAATGGACTTCTTGCAGAAAAAAGTGATATTTGTGTGAGGAAGGCTGTCACAGACCATCCTTATAAGCAAGCAAATTACAGCAGGCCATGTAACAAATAATAGAATTGTGAAACATCTTTAGTTTTTAATTTATTCAGGTACAACACTTCCATCTAATATGTTTGGTTCTGATTGTGTGATAGTACAAACAAAATTATAGTCCTGTGGCTGAAGAATTGAATTAATGAAATAAAGTTAGCTGTATCAATTTCTGTGTGCCAAGACCGTTCTGCAGTTTCCCATGACTTTAAAGCAAATTAGGTCTGCTCATAAACTCTGAAAATTCATTTATTTAGGCACTTCGATAGGGCTCTAAAACAAAGTATATGCCCCAAAACCTGCTCTGAGGGTTGCATTCTCATAACTGTTTTGCACTGCAATTTATTACATGTATTATATGTTCTGGGTTTTTATATCATATGCAAATCCTGCATGCAAAATGAATAAAGAATATGGAAGAGACATCTTTGTTGCACGGTTCTGGAATGTAAATAAAAAATAAGAACTCTCCTGTAAGTATGGATTAAATCCATATGAAGCAGAGAGCCGTCCATTTCACTGTCAGTGCCCCATTTAATGAACTCGGCCTGTTCTGAGCTTCCCTTAAAAGTTCCATTTCTGACATTCACTGAAAATAAAATAAACACTAAAATACTGAAGAATCATTCAGCCACTTTTTAAAACTACTTTGCACCATCTTATCTTATGTCAGACAACTGGATATTATATGTTAATTCAAAGATAAATGCATGAATGAATGTACAAATGGGTACATAGTTTTCTGACAAACTTTTTTTCCCCTAAATCAATGTTTGAATTGTCACTAAATTTTAAAATCTGCTTCAGATATTCAATCCCAGCTCCAGTCACTAAATATATGATAAAGCATCCATTTATGTTTGAAATAATATAAAACCATTGTAGGATTATTTTACAAAAAGCAATTTTTCTGACTGTTTCCCTTCTGTAAAAAATGACTGTATGACCAGAATGTGCACTGCTTTACTGAGTTCAAAAGAATTCCTTTAACGCCCACTCATATTCTCATATTTATAATGGTGTAGCTGAGTCTCAAATCTGTCCCTTTGTTTACATGTAGAAAGACAGCTGTAGGAGCAAGTGATCAGAAAATGTGACTATATTTTCCTGAAAAAGGGCCAGTTGTCAGCTTTCTTGTTGCCAGTGTATCAGTGGAAGAATCTGCAGCCGGGATTTCACAGGATACGGTGCCAAAACAATTTAAAACTGATTAACAAACAACACTATAGTCAGTGTAATTTATTTAGAGAGGGGGAAAAGATGGAAGAGTACTTCTACTTCAAAAGCAAAGACTCAGGCATAAAGAGCTGGCATGCCTCCAATTTTGAGTGACTATTGCAATTAAACTTTCATTTCCATGAAAGTAACAGATTTTTTATTATTTTAAACACTAACAAAGAACAATAAAAGCTTTGGCCAAAATATTTAAATAGGATCGTGTATAACACAAAGCATGTAAATCCTTTAAACCACCACCCTTTAAAAATGGTTGCTTCTTGATCACCCAAGAAATCTAGTGAATACAGGATACAAGCACTAGAGATTTACACTGATGGAGCACAGCAGCAAATAGAGTACAGAGAACCTATATGCCAGGCCAGAAGGAACTCTAGTATAACATGTAATTTTGAGATGCATACATGCATTTCAAAACCTGGATCAGGACATCAGGAGTCACTGAATTTATAGGGCTTCATAAAGAACAGTATAGCTTCCCTGGCAATCCAGTCATCCACGTTAGCTATTCTTGCCTTATGTTAGCATTATAGCTTATTCACACCAGCCAGAGTATAAAGGTGCAGTTGAGAGAGAAGAAACAGGAGGTGTGGTAGAGAAAACCTGTTAGTTAAATGCTAGGCCAAGTGACAATGAAGAGCTTAGTAACTGATTATTTTTTATGTTTTGCTATTTAAACTGTCATTAAAGTGAATCTCTAGGTTAAGACTATATTTGGACTATGTACTGTGCAACTATGAACTACATTTCATAAAGAATGGAAACAGGATGGGCTTACAAGTGTACCCTATCTCTGTTTAATCTCCTCTAGGCTTCACATGGTTAACAGTACAATGTGTTCAAAATTAAAAGGATCTGTACTTCAGACACTTTCCAAAAGTTTACCAAAAAAACACAGCAAATTCAACAGGGGTTAATAATTTTGCCTCATTTAAGACTTGTCCCATGGCATAAACAAATACCCAGCCTCTTGACTGTGTAAAATGTATATTCTAAACCAGAATAAAAACAAAATGCAGTTTTCTTACCCAAGACACCCATTCTTTCCTTGATATCCCTTTCACCAATAAGTGAGAAAAGCATTCATTAAAATATAAAATCTGCATTAGAATGAACATAAAAATCAAATTCAATTTTTACTGGTAACATATGCAAGACACATGTGTGAAACAATCATATTCATTATTAAACAGTACCACACACACCGGTATATCTCAGTGAGCATGGCATCACACCCATCAGAAAACAGGAATTTTTAAAGCACCACAGAAAATACAAATAGTAACAACTAATTGGTTGCTGAGGACTTTCAGGTAATTACCCAGGCTTCATGGCATTCAGCACTCAAAAATCTATTGGGTGGAACAGATGGAAGAAAAGCAGAGACATCATTTTCATTGCTTTTGAAATGAATAGGTTTCAGGAAGGCAGAATGTTCTAAATAGCACAATATATTCTCTCCTTCAGAATTTCACAGCCTCATGAGAAGTATGTTCGGGTTATATTGTTTGATGACTGACTCGATTATGGCTAATGAATGACAATGGTACTTGCAAAAGTTAAAGTGTACCCAATACTCTATTCCTGAGAGGGGTAAACACTTGCAGACAGGACATTCAAAAGAACTTCCTCTTGCTCTGCTGAAGCATGATAACTTCACTCATTCAGTCTTGGCAACTATTTCTTACTTTGGGACCAAAAAGTGATGCTGTCCAACACTTTACTGCCTGTTGTTTAGTAATAAACACCCGTTAGTATTTACCATTCAAACTTTTTTGAATTGCAATTAAATCCAGATCGAGCAGGAGATGGGTGGCAAAGTTCAGGTTCCCAAGATTTTAGGTTGTTTTGTCATTTTTTTTTTTCCTTTTGGCAGAAGATATTTTAATTTAAGCTTTTCAGATTATATGACTGTAAACATGGAAAGATCAAACTTGGATGGTGCCCAAATTGCACTGCATTAGAAGGTTTGAAAATTCAAGAAATCATGGTTAGCTGATTTTTAAGATTATTACATTAGAGCACTAAATCTCTGAATCTGTTTTATCTATTTTATCACTGTTTTTACTAACAAGGCCTGTTATTGAATTTGTTAAGGTAGGAGATGGTAGAGGAAATGTGACACAAGGATATTTTTCATTCTTAACAATGAACCACTGTTCTCTTTCTTCTATGGCCTAAAAATCCAATAATAATACTGAACGCTGCAATGTCTCATAAAGTCTATTATGTAACTTGAAGGCATTCAAATATTTACAATGTTGTTTAAATAGACATTAAAATAATATTTGATTTTTAAAATGCTGATTACCTTCTTTCATTTTTCCTCTTTCTGACAGGTAGTAAGAGTTGAAAATGACCTAACTAGTAAATAATTATAATTTATAATTAACTTTTATGTCTTTTGTATTGTTTTAACTAGTGTTTCCAAATTCTGTTGAGCTATAAAACAGAGACAACCTTAACACACTAAAAGAGATTTAAAGTTTCAGTATAAGGGTTGGTATGCTAACTAATTAATGCTATTTTCATTCCTTTTAAACCTGTAATAAATTACTTGCTAGAGAAAGCAGATGAAAGGTACACTGCAGAAAGCCTTTGTTATACTGGAGATGGATTTTAGAAATAAAAGGAAAATAGTTTGCTGGTAACTGGATGACCCTCAAATTATTACATCACAAGTCTACATTCTCTGGGTTTTTTGAGACCTCCCACATTACCAGACATGCTCACGCTGGAACTTGAAAGACTGAATAAGACCTTATACTTAGTGTGCCTGAAAAGCATTGGTCCACTGTCCACAGTAATGACTTGCTAGGCCTGAGATTTGTATTGTTGGTCTTCTTGCTGGCAGTACTCATAGCGAGTAGAAGGAGGAGAAATGCAGACAGAAGTAGAGGAGAGAAGCAGAAGGTGAATCTTTGTGACAGGGTAGAGAAGACACAAGCTGACAGGATCGGTTTTAAAGAAATGGACAAAGATTAGATAATTAGCACAGCCCAATTTTCCTGAGATCTGGAACATAATGCAAGTTTTCTTGCAAATTTTCCTTGCTCTCAGCAAATATTTGTGAAATCCCAAAAACATGGGCCTATTATTCGTACTTGAGAGAGCCTGACCTAAAGAGAACAATTATACTGTTACAATTAATTACAATACAGTAGTTCTCTCATGCTGACATGCCATTTGGTTCCAGACACCAGAACTTCAGGGGGTTCCCATAACTTGTTTTTTGACCACAGAGACAAGTACAAAACACAGTTTTCAGAAGTTAAGACGTGCGAGGATAAAGTTTGCCCAGTGATATACAAAGGCTTAAATTTGACTTTTGAGTCAACTTCCCAACCTGTACTATAGTGGCATGAAAAGTGACTTTGAGATTCTTTTCCCAGCCTGTATCACATAAGCATGAAATAAGACTGTGAGACTTTTATTCCTACAATTCAAAGCCAGGTGCAGAATACCAAAACAGTAGCTTCTCAGACGTATCTCGGATCTCGGCCAAATCCAGGATGTGCCCACATGAAGCGAAACTTGTCCACCAGGTATTTCCACACAAAGGAAATACAAGTTATCCTGACTTGTAGAGTTTGATAAGTAAGCCCTATAAAGCTGGACCCCTGTGCAGTGATTCTTTGTTGGCCTCATCTGCGGATAGACGCACTAAGCAGGACTTCCCAACTGCCAGGGAGAGGTTCCCCAAACCCTCACTGCTCCAGGGCACCTCAGCAACTGCAGGTCTGAATGATGATAAATTGGGTGATTGGTGATGTATCTTTCTTAATCACTGTTACTAACTTTATAGAGTAATGATTAGATGTATTGCCTAACTTTGTGTTGCTGCTTAGAAATATGCTTAGCTTATTTCGATTGCTCACTGCATTATTTCCTTTCTATATTACTTTAAGACAATCAGTAAAATATGCTTGCTCTTTTGATTGGTGCTGATGTCCTTTCTGTCAACCCCCATTAATTGGCAAAATATATAACAAAACACCCAGGCAATCTAAATTCAGTCTCATGTCATACTTGTTATAAATGGTTCTTAATTACATAAATGCAAACTATTTGTCATTGCACCTTTGTCTCAATTAGAGTTTTCTTTAATATGCTCCTTTACATATGAAATGCCATGTCCTACTACCTTTAAAAATACAATCTATCTCATATGTTTTATATTTCTCTGGAATATACAGAACAGATAGTGTCCTATGTATTGTCATTCACATAAAGAATTTGCTACTCTTCTATTTCTAATGAAGCAAAAAGTGGAAAAAAAGCATTGGTGATACTGATACTACAATAAACCAGTGCCTTAATCCCCAATTCTTGTGCAAGTGGCTTTAAAGAAAATGTAACTAGCCATTATTTCTGGGCCTCACAGTGCCAGAGGGGTTAGATGTAATTTTTTTTCTTCTCAGCACGAATAATGTAGATGATTTTAAGAAATTTATTACATAATTATTGTGCTTTTGGCATATTTTCTCCTCTGTGTTTCAAATTCTACAGAGCATTTCCAGTATAATACCATGTCACTCAGTGTGATTATGCTGGAAACTATTTTCCCCTTTTTATTTAAATCCATTAGGGTGCTTATAATGGGATATTGTATTGAATTCTATTTATTTTTAAACTGCAAATATGAAATAGATGTGAATGTCACACAATAAATGTATGCTTATAAACCTCTACAAATTGGAACAATTACTGAAATGCCATGTATCTGTTTTTACTAGTCTGTGCCAATTGATGTTTTTCTTGATTCACACTGGAAATTACCTAATGCAGACAATTAAGACTAACTATGGTACCATCACACTCTTTCTGCTAAAAGTATTATCTCAGCAGTCCATTCTAACCACATTAATGGAAATATTTTGACAACAGCGAAAAATAACAGCCTTGAAAAAGCTGTTATCACATTTGAATAGCACAGAAAACCCCCAGAATGTTACCTAACTAGACCTAGTTTGTCAATCATAGAGTAGATCTGTAACAGCAGCCCTTATTTTCTTATCCTGCATGTGTTGTATAAATACCTGCATTCAAATCAGTGTACATGTAAGGATTCCTGAATCTAGCAATAACAATTTATTATAAACCTACCTACATTTCAGGACACAAGTGTATCATCCCCTGAGCATTCTAGACAGCAATTCACACATGTACTTGTCACAAGTGCTCATATCTTGTAAAACATAGCCTTGACTTTAAGGTATTAATTGTATGTAAGATGTGTCCTATAGAGACATTATAAAGCTAACACTCTGGAGGATTATTGAAGGATTAATCGGTTTTTTAAGAGTTGGTCTTTAGGCAACTAAGGCTAAAACTGTAAATCTGACAAGGTACATAGTACACTTACAGAAACTTTATTCTCTGTTTAAAGAAAAAGTGACTCAGCTATCAGTTTAATATGTGAGAAGTGATGAAAGTAAAGCTGTGCTTTTCTTTACTCCCTGAAAGCCCTCGGTGAGATCATTATTGCACCTATAACCCTTCTCATTTCACCCTTTATTAGCATTGATCCAACTCTAGAACTACAGCAGCAAGCTGAACCATCACTCAAATCGCATAGGTTATAACCAGGTCACCCTGTCTACACTGGGGAGGTAGCATGCTCATCTTCTAGAGAGACCACTCATTCATCAACTTTGCCAGCTAATGAATGGATTTACACTTAAAAATTTATATGTATTTTTTTTTTTTTTTTTTTTTTGCTTGCTTGATTGGTTATAGTTCGGATGAAAAGATGCAATCATGAATATAGAGCGACAGTCCAAAACTATTTTCTCCCCTGAGCATAAAAGACAAAGTAGAAGCTACCATTCAGTACTAATACAGATTGCTTTTCAGTATCAATAAGTGACAGAATAATTATATGGAGCAAAAAAGAAGGATGATCTACAATAATACAAGACTAAAACAATAATCATAAGAAGAAGGAAAAAGCACTGAAGAAATGCTCTCTTCCCAGACTTCAGAATGGAATAATTGTCAGCTACGTAAAATTATACCCAACTACTACCACTGCCTAAAGGCAACAAAGACAACTATTATGTTGATTTTGTGTGTGCCAGAATTTCTTTACATGTCAGTTAGGAAGGCTGGATGACCTTGATGCTAGAACAACAAAAGACTTTGTGAAATCTGCAGACTCACACTGAAAAGCCTGCCCTAGAGAAATGTCACTCACAGAACCTGAATTGCTCTAAGATACTTGTAAAAACTGATTAATTTCAGCTGTTAAGCTCCCTTTGAAAACAGAGTAATCCTGAAACAGTGATTAAATATGGAGGTCTTTCTCCTTAGCTACTCTTGTTAGCACTGTAGAGAAAAATGCTGTAAAAACAATGCTTTATCTTGCTTCTGAAAATTAACCATTAAAAATAACTTATCAATAAAAGGTCATCGTAGCTCTAGGATGCTTCCTATTGAAAGATCTCAAAGCCATTTATAGACATGGCTTAATTTAGCCTGGAATCAACTACAAATATATTTCTCACTTATATGAGGAAAATGGAACAATCAGAAAAATTGGCCGAAAGGGACCACAAATGTATTATGACAGGCCTCTGTTAACAAACAAATCTTCCAACCTCCTGCCACTAACACAGTTAAAAACCCACTCTTTCTTCTATCAGGTAGCTAAATCATGCCCATTCAGGGGTGTGCAAGAAAATTAAAACATATGTGCCATAGATGTGGAGTCAGCACACATAGCTTAAAGCATTTCTAGTACCTGTGGGAATGCTCTGCTAAGCAAACCAGAATAACCTCCACTACAAGTTCTGTATACAGGCAAGGCTAATTTTCAAGCTCGGGGTGCTACAAAACCATTGACTCTTTAACATTTGAATTCATAATGTGGTTTTAAAAAGTAAATCATCTTTTAATACATATATCTATCTCACAGGCTTGCTATAGTGGTATCCCATGTTTAGTGCAACTGTAACTATCATAATCAGTGTACAGAACTGCCAGGAGACATTTTTAGCAGGTAAACATCACCCAGTGGATTTCTTCCAGCCCTGTCACGCTTATTGAGCTTGGTTGACAGGAACTTGAGCTAAGCTCCTGCTATATCAAGGTTATAAAATTTTCATTGTCTCTCCTTCCAGGTGTTATAGAAAATAGATTGGAGTAATGCTTTGACAACCTAGCTGACATATTCAAAACATTTGCCACAAGGTTCTTAACAAACTGCAAATCTTAAGGCTGATCCCAGCAGCACTCTCATCTTCATATCTCAGATATGACATTCATATCTGATATTCATTTCTCTCAAACTGAATAACTCTATTATTACTGACAGAAAACTTCATACATACTTTATCAATTGTTAATATGTAACACGTTCTTACTTACAAGAAGATGGTCAAAAGTTTTGTCCCATTCTCCCAATTTGTTACTTGATAATTCAGTAACCTATTGGGACTGATTCTAATTAAAATTAAGAGAAATATTTCCACAGAGTCGGGAGTCTGGCTAAATCCAGTAAAGGTCAGGTTTCCAAAGTCTGTCAAAAAGGCAGTGAATTACTTGTAAAATAGTGGTTGTGCTGCTAAAATGTAAAATATTATTTTGATTCTTGAGGAAAAGAGACCATAAACTATAGCAACTTCCCAATACTCAAATCAAGTGTAAGAGACTATTATGGGCTGGTTAAATAAACTTCTAAAATTTAAAAACCAGAACACTCAAGCTCACATTCAGCTTGGTCTTGCTCCTGTAAAGATAAAAGGCCTAGCAAGGAGGTTCAAAGGAGACAGGTGTGAGATTGGGGTATGCTAAATTCACAGTATTTCTCATACTCAGAAGAGGAATCCAAAGCAGTAAGTCCTGTGTTTGAGTTTTGATTAAAAGTTTGATGAAATTCCAATTTTAAAATTATCCTGGTCTGAGCAAATTTTGTTTGTCAAGCCAGACAAGACTGGCTCAATATCAAAGATTTGTACTCTAACAGAATAACCTAGAAATTGCTCAGATTGTTCTGGGAAAAGCTGGAAAGGAAGAGTTTATGGTCTACTATCACTGAAAGAATTAGTGTGCATTTCCAAAGATAGGTGCAAGCAGTTGTACTCACTGCACTTGGATAGAGATTCTCTTCATCTGGGCACTGAGATGATGCAGTTCAAAAGCTACTTACTGATGTTAGCAAGATGTTGGGCCTGAACTAACATATCCTGCACCCCACAACACTTCTTAGCTCAGGCCTAGTGCCATGTTAAAATAAATTTCTGGCTCTCAGATTGAGCTGACTCACAGCACATGAGTGGAATAAACTCATACCCACCTGCCACCTCCATGGAGATACAGAGGAGAAAACACCCTCAAGAGGCCCTTACATGGCAGGAGGCAGAATGTAATAGAAGATGAGTAACTTTTTTAACAATCGTTGTATGAAAAGCCACAATTAAATTGCAACAAAAAGCTATATTTAAATCAACTCCCTTCATGAAATTCTTTTGATAGTGAAAAGCAAAAAGAGTTGGCAGATTGAGAATTATCTATATTATTATAATTAAAGGGGGAGAGAGCCTACATCTTCATGACAGAGCAAAAGAAAAGAAAACTTAAGCAAATAAAGCAGAGCTGAGTCAGAAGTGGGTTACTGGCAAATTAAAGCTGCTGAAATATGCTTGCTGGAAAACAGGGAAGGGATTAAAAAAAACAATCTCCTGTGGAAAATCTGCTATCTTACTCCAGAAAAGCAGAACCAATTTTAAAGAAGGACTTTCAAATAACAGACAAATTGGCAACTTACTAAGAAAGAAGTGGATAAGCTCTAAGCAGCTTGGTTTATCAAATGGAAATTTGCTTTCAAAAGAACAGCGCTGAAACAGAAATAAGGAAAACAGGGAAGTTTGCCCAGGACTGAGCCTCTGGCTTATTTGTAGTGAAAGCACTGATCAAAGCTTGCCAAAACTAAGAGAGTATTTAAGGTCTTGTTAACTCAACTGACAGAAATCAAACTTTATTTTCAGCTATTAATAGCAGAACAAGAGCTACAACAATCAAAATTTAATCTAAAATAGAAAGAACTGTTGCAAGTAAGTTGATTCTAACTTGAGATTTCAGCCTGTTCTTGTTAAATAAATAAAAAAATAAGCCTCCATTGATTTCCAACACAATTACAAAATGACAATATTCACTGATAGAAACTTGCTCAAAAGGAGCTCAGGCTTCAAATGTGATCTGATTTGAGCAGTTACACACCACTGTGAGTGAAAAGGTGGAGAAAGAATCTCAGCTGGGGAAGGGAACACATTCTATGGCAACTAACATACAATTTTATGTGATCACTGCATGAAACACAGGTCAGTGAAACTATCAGCAAGGGTGTGTTAGAGAAATCAATGACAGCACAGAGGAAACTAAAAGCACTACTTTCAATTTACTAGCAATGTCCTGTATACACTATCAAGTGTCCATGCAACAGCTAGTGTAAAGTTTAGTACTACCTCTAAAGGGAACTGCTGCGTAGTGTCAAGTTCTACCATTCACAGCTTACATAGCACTGGCCTCCAGGTGCGGTGGAGTCAATGTCACAGTAATAATGACTGAGAGATATTCTCTGAAAAATTCAAAGAACTCCTATAAACAGGAGATTTTTTTAAGCTATTATTGGAAGTCACATCATTTGCTCCTGTTTCAATTAAGCTTAGGTGATGATATTTTGACTTTTTTTTGGTATTGTATGAATAAATGAGAATACTTGACCAATGCCTGTAGGTTTTTACAGGACTAATCCTGTAGAGAAATATTCTACCTACTCTCTCTGCTTTGTCATTAAACTGCATTAATGTTTTCCCATCAGCCTCTACACTTGCCCTCCACATCTTCTGCTGGAGCTCTCCCACTTTGTACCATTCAATGCTCCTTGGACCAGAATTAAGGAGATTGATTATAGAGACATGTTAGAAACAAGAGTCGTATCTTCAACATATATACAATTTCTACATAGTGGAGCAGTTCCAACCAGACATTTTGAAAGAATCTACCTAGAATAAAAAGCCAAAAGCTTGATAATTGGACATTCATTTGGGTTAGAAATTGATGTTACACTGCATCTAAGGTGACTTTATCCATTTGGAGCTGTTTAATCTACGTCTGACCATCTACATTTTGCCTTGAAGTCTGTATCAAATATATGCATATGACCCATAATGCTCTTCAAAAAGAACCTAAGAATGACAACTTTTTTACAGAGCCCAAATTAAGGAGGGACCCCATTCAAAAATAAAAATCCACACACTCCTTTTCAGCAATGTATGGAGACATGCTCTGAAGAACTTGCAGATGATTACCTCAATATTAACAATATCCTCTGCTAATATTAACTCTTTGAAGAACATGTAGGGACTGCAAAGAAAGCACTACAGCAGTTTCAGCTAAAGTTTTTTAACTGGCTTCTTGAAGACACAGGTAAAGTTGGATGAAGAATGCAGACACAGAATGGCTACTCTTGTACTTGGAGAGAAACTACCAAATGTTGAGAAAAAAAAAAAAAATCTCAAAAGTAGCTAAGTTTGTCTTCCATCGGATATCCATTCACAGATTTTCTACAATAGCAAAGTAGATCCATGATTTTCTGAAGAATAGGAAGGAAAATAATCTGGACTGAAACTCTCTACTCACATATATGGACTGAGCAACACCAGAGAGCTTCAAACCAGCAGTTAGTGCCCCCATGACAGAGCCTTCAGTCTTAGTTTATCCTAGTTATGACTGACACTTTTTCCTAAAGGTAGCTCTTCCAGGAATAACATCAAAGCCAATTCCAGAAGAGAGACATTGGCTATGAAGCAATAAAACTAATGAGAGCACAGAAGAATTATCACCATCATCTGGAAAAACTGAAGTTTCTAGCTTTGAACAGGCTATAACTGCCAAATTTAATGGCTTCACTTAACTACACACAATGTTTTCTTTTTACACAGAATCACAGAATGGTAGGGGTTGGAAGGGAACTCAGGAGATCATCTAGCCCAATTCTCCTGCTAAAGCAGGTTCCCTACAGCAGGTTGCATAGGAAAGCATCCAGGGAGGTTCTGAACATCTCCAGAGATGGAGACTCCACAACCTCTCTGGGCAGCCTGTTCCAGTGCTCCATCACCCTCACAGTAAAGAAGTTTTTCCTTAAGTTTGTCTGGAACTTCCGGTGTTCAGTTTTTGCCCATTGCCCCTTGTCCTGTCACTGGGCACCACCAAAAAGAGCCTGGCCCCGTCCATTTGGCCCCCACACTTCAGGTATTTATAGACATTGATAAGAAATTATGTGTTTACAATCACAAAAACCTGTTAACTTATGTCTTCGTCTCAACAAGACTAAATGCCACATTAGCAGCTTAAAGAAAAAGTTGAACCTAACTTTACAGTTACTCTCATCCAAATGCATTTTATGCAGGAGAGTTCTGGTATGTAAAGGAAACCAATCCAAAGAAAAACAATCAAGGATGTTTTTAATTCTGTCTTTTAGTCTTTAGGTGGAAAAAAAAAAAAGTACAAGTATCTTGTGTTAGTGTTACTCCAAATACTTTTGTAATAGAAGATATTTTTTGAGATTTATGACAGTCAGTAAAGCCCATTATGTGAAATACATTTTGGTCACAGAAAGAAGGTCTTCCTGTTCCTAAAATTCTTGACTAATCTTTGGCAAATAACCTAACAAAATAACAGGAGCTACAGGAGGACTACTGTCCTAAGAGACAAATACTAGCATTTGCAGACATGTATACTGGGTAACAAAACTGTCAACTAAGCTGGCACCTCTTTCTATGTAAAAGAGGCAAGTGTTATGATGAAGAGGTGAGTCTTGAAGAAACTGGAAGAGTAACCATTCTCATAAAAATTCTGCTATACTGATCTCAGTTAAAATAAATCCAATGAATATTACCTTTTGAAGATTAAAGTGAAACTTTAGTTATTAGGTATGGCGGTGTGCTAACATCTAGGATATTCCAAATAGCTATAAGCCTTCTCACCAGTTGAGCACTCACCTGGTTCTTGGTGGGGGGGGGAATCAAATCATTGCACAGTGCATAACTAAGCTATGAAACTAACTGCCACAGAGTGTTACAGAGAAAAATAAACATTAAAGATTTCTAAAAGAGACTACATAAATTCACCAAAGTAAAATATATTAAGTGCCATCAATGGCCGTACTCTTACGGTATGTTAAACTACAGGGATACAAGTTAATTTTCTATTTAGAAAAGGATTTATTGTCATTAACACATAGTGTAGTTAGCCACAATATTGAGTGAGTAAAATTGCCTACCTGATGATTCAATCTAATATAATTGCTGGTTCATTGGTTCATTTATTTAATTTTAATTGCAAATCTGATTAATAGGTAAAATACTTGCATTACTTGTTGGTTTAATGAAAAACAAAGTGATTTTAGTTAATGCTATGTTTGGTTTTAATTTTAACTTGTTTGTTACAAGCCACAGAAAAAATTGAGAGGATTTTTTTCCTCATTTTCTTTGTGACAGCCACTTGTGTTTGAATTGTGAGTCTGAATAAAATTACTGAATTTATCTAGGTGCCACATAATTTTCAATAAATTAGTTTGTTCTTCCTTTACACTCCTGAAAATGTCAATACATCTCATGACACACATACATGAAATTAATAGCAACTAATCATCTCCCTTGGTACTCTGCTTCCTGTTGTGTGATGAAACATAGCCCAGGTTGGTTCTGACTGCCTGAATCTCGTATGTGTGCCTAATCATAACTTTTTCTCGGTCAAAAATATAACTATTAACAGAAAAAAGAAGAAAACCAACATTTGTAAAATGTTATTTAAGAAGGTCTTCATGGTACAGTTGGTGTTTCTTACATAGAATTAGAAAACTTAAAAAATCACATTAATAATGGTCTTTTATGACACTTTAAAGGTCGAGTTATCAATAATTACACACAGATTATCAACAAATCCCAGACTAGATAGAGATACCAGAGTTTTGATTTGGTAATACCTAAGAAATATTGAGTGTGCTGTGAAGGATGAGTTAACAAGAAAGATATAAAATATCCCCTATCAAGTTCTTTTTCTAACCATTTAATTTAGCAATATATGTCCCACTGCATTTGCTGCCAGCAATTATGCTTTTAAAAACAGGGAGAGTTCCCCATATTATTTTTTTATACAGTTTATCCTGCCACATTGAACTGTACATCATTCCTTTAATGGTGAACATAAAGTAATTACTTATGTGCATCTCACTGTATTTTATTACATGAGAAAATATCATCCCCTGAAGCCAATATCTGAACTCCATCTCATGTCATTAGTTTTTATTTATAGCAGCTAAAGAACAATTAAGTCAGTATATTTTTATTACATTAAATAAACTGGAGAGACTGAATGATTTTTGTTCTTGTTTTCACTGTTACAATTTGTTTCTATTAATTGTCAGTTAAGCTAATGGCAACTTTTGAATCATGGTAGTTAACACTAATATACAAGTACTGGTTGTTTCTTGTTGATGTTTGCCATAAATTAATTGTCATCAAAATTAACCTCTCTCGTTGACAAGTGATAAATTACAAGAAAGTTGATCTTCTTCTCCAGGCTTCAATAAGTTTCCATTCACTAAATGAACACTCCTATTTAAAAGACTAAGGTAAATGTAACAGCAATCACAGGTCAGCAACACAACCTAACACATGCTACTACAGTAAATTAATCTGATATTAATCAAATGTTCAAAGTAAAACATCAGTTCAAAGACAACTGAGAAAAGCACCTGCTACTTAGACTCTCCACCTATGGCAGGTATAACATTCAGCCCACGAAACCAACACTCCAAGCTGCATATGGACCCAGATACAGGGTATGTGGATGGACTAGCTTTTAGGCATTAGGCCGTGGCATCTGCAGTAAGAAGTCAGTGCACGTGTCTGGGGAGTCAAAGCCAGTGACTATACTGAAAATTAGACTACATAAGAGGGATGGGGCTCAACACTGAGACAAAGGCAACTCAGGTGATTGCATATGGGCAGTCAGAACTGGTGGTGACTGGCACAAGCCTTTTGCAACTGCAAAAAATGAACTAAGCAGCAAGAGGGTCCTCTGTGACCAGACTAAACTATCAGCTACACAGCAATATAGAAGCTTCTTACAGCTATCACACCACGAGAAATTTCAGTTCGCTATTTGCAGCATGGTGTTGGTAGCTCACTGAAATGCATGTCTCTCCAATAGACATCAGGAAATAAATTCTGCCTTCAGTTGCCTAAGAGAAATCAGCACGGCTGCTCAGTTGTAAAAGAAAGAATAATTCATTCCAATAACATGGATTAGGAGCTAAACTTAAATCAGTCTACCTCTACTGATTTCAATTGATTTACACCTGGGATTAATAGGCTATTGATGTTTGCATTTAAGTATACAGACCAGACCATGACTTTCAGACAAAGCCTCCAGTTAGCAAAGAAAGCAGAAACAAAGCAACCTAGCCTGCAGAGTTGAAGAGCAGTTTGATAAAAGTACAATAGTACAAAGTACAACCCAAGCACTGTTGGGGAGGGAGTGGGGCATGGGGAAGCCTGACAGAAGAGACTTGATGAGTTAAACACATTCTAGCTTTGCAGCTTCCCTGCTGAGTATGAAATCTTGAGTATGTTTCAGTAAGCAAAGATTGAAGGATGCAAAGGTGTTTTAATGAAGGGAGGGTAACTGAAGTGTAAAACACCACTTAAAAGGTATCTCAAAGCTAGAAATCCAAGTTTCTGACTATTTTTGTGATAGTAAATTATTAAACAGTGTCCTCAAAGCCCTTTCTTGTCCTTAAGCTGAACTGAAGCACGCATCAGTGCTCTAAACTTGGTTTTTGAAGCAATGTTCTTTATTTTGTTTTTCTGTCCAGTAGATGTTTTGCACACTGGCATAGTAAGAAGTGCTTTCTCTTCTCCATCCATTACATAGTCTGGGACAAAGATTCTACATTGTTAAGTAAGAAATTGGTATTTGAGTATCTTCGGGTCTATGAAGCACTGAGCTTTGGTCTCCCACATATTGAGTAAATATGCTAACCAAGAGGATCTTATACACAACCTCGTCTAATTTCAAAAAGGCAGCACCCATGGCTATGTTCTGTAAGTGTATAGTCAGTTCAAAGTATGTTAGATTTAACTGGAACATTGAGGGACTTAAGCTCTAGAAGACTATTGTATGCAAGATCCACAAAGAGGGCCTGTGATGCACAACTTTCCTTCCTAATTCCAAGAAACTAAGTAGGCTAATTCAAGAGGTAAAAGGAATTAGCCTTGAATTAGCTAAAATGAAAAATTAGGTAAAAGGAATTAGCCTGTTTTCTCTCTTTCACTTAAACAGAACTGAATTTCCCAGCTAAAACATAGCTTTCTTTAAAATCTCTATATAATAGTGTTTAACATACAACCCACTCATAAATATCACATGATTCTTAATAGACTAGATAGCTCTCAAGTGCTCTCCAATAAAGCTTTTACCATCAACCCTTCACCAAGAAAAGCTTATCAAGAGTTTGCATATCACATAATGCAAACTTCATTTCCAGATTTTTTCCAAAACCAGTATATAAACTCCCATATCCTCAGGTGCAGTACTCAGCACTGCTAGGTGGAAAATATTTGCAGATCATTCTTATGTGGTCAGGTCTCTGGAAAATACATTCAGTATTTCAAGTAACTCAATATTTGATGTAGATGAACTTATTGGTTATTCAGATTCTCTCTTGAATTCATACCTGCCATTGTAAAACAAAAGAATATGAATTATAAGACCCTTAAGCAATGTATGCAGAGGATTAATCACATTGTAGTCTAACTGGGCCCTGAATGTCACAATTGCTCCACACAAATACTGTGCCATTGAAAGTGCAATTACTAGACTGTAGATAAAGTGAGCCATAAAATGAGAAATCTCATCATATTTGACAGTGCATTGTGAAGCATTCCCCATTAAAGGATGGGAATAAAATGTTTATGAGCTAATTTATTCAAAGCATGTTTGTAACTGTCTATGGTTAGCACTGTTTGATTCAAGAAAAGGTTATGCTGATTTGAGTAGGAAAGACACAAAACCTCATATCCTGAGCATATAAACCAAGATGGTCTTTTTTTCAAACCAAGACTACAACAGAAATATTACCTTCAGTCAAATCACACAAATTCATTGCTCCCTGGCAGCTAAAAGAAACTTATTGTTTTTCTGCTTGTATTGTTCAAACAACTGGAGTGTGTGTATTATTTTATCTTTGTCTTTCCTGCCGTCATATACAATAGTATTGCCAGGAAAATTCTTCCACACACTCCACTGCAAAAAAGAGCAAGGAGGGAGGGAGAGAAGAAAATCAGTGTTTGTTTATGCTCTCACTGGTGTCAGCCTGAACACCAACATTGGAAGAAATACCAGATTGCACAACATGGATGTGGAAAAAAAAAATAAAAGCTGCTAATAATAAAAAGCTGAAAAGCATTACCTTCTGTATTTGACAAAAGCTGTTAGGAAACAGCAAGCTCAGCAGTATCAAGTAATAAAAAAAAAAATATTTTTAAAAATCTAAAATAGCTGCCAAAATTTAAAGACGGAATGCAAACTGCAGAATGTAAATCTGGATAATTATGGTGTATTATAGGATTTAATATCCTCTAAAAACTACAGCTGATTCTTCTGAAAAATAAAATGGAAAGGCTAACAGTCCCGTTTCAGTGACAGTCTATTATGTTTGAAAAAGCAATCTTAACTTCCTCAAGGTAATTAAAATTTTCTTCATCTGTCTTAGCTTGAGCAGTTGCCAGGATGCACATCCAACACAAAGAAGACAGAGCAAACTTTAAACTATAAAGGGTATTGAACTAAAGCTACCAACCAGCATGAAAAAGATATTCATTTGGCAGATTAGTAAACTAATTATAACCCAGGACTCTCAAATTTATCCCACTCTCACTCTATGCTAATACAGATGCAAAACTACTGAAAGTGAGGTATGAAACAGGGGCATCCATAATCCAAAAGTAGGGGGATTTGGTCCCTGAAAGTGGGTGGAAGAAAGCAACATAAAATTAGAACATAATCTGCTATTCATTAAAGCAGGACACATTGTCTTGCTTTGCATTCCTTCAGCATACAGTGTAATTACAGCTGAGCAAGGATAGCAGGTGGTAAAGCCGGGACTACAACTTTTAGAAAAAAAAATTAAGAGAGAAAGTATACTATTAGTGAGGAAAATAGTCTTTTTGCTTTTACTCTGAAATTACTCAGAGTGACAGCTACTTGTGACAGCTGAGCACATCTGGTAGCATCTGGTCCACCTATCTTAGAGTAGGGGGACAATACTATTCCCATATATGTAAAGGTAGTAAAAAGTTTTCCAGTTGAAAATTTCTTTAGATAAATACGTAATTTTTTCAAACCCACTGCATCTGTATGGTTTCTGATGCCTTATTCACCCCTCTGGTGAGACCACAGCAAACCCCCATGAACATCCATGCTCCCAGCTGAGATAACACAGACATGCAGCCAGGCTTCCAACTGTGCCAGAGCCCAGGAACACTGGGAGTCTCTGCAGCAGTTTTATCCCCTGCAGGGAGCTCTAAAAGACTTCAAGAAAAGGAAAAGGAGATGGTGCTTTTAATTTTTCTAAGGGGGATTTTTCAATTCCTGCTCCCAGAGAGGTCTTAAAAATGCATTTTTCTTTCCTCTTCCAAAAGATTTTTCTTTAACCTTTAGAAGATGCATGTCAGCTCTTGGCCATCTAAAATCCCACTTGTTAAATATCAGGCAAGTGTAGGTTCTCTTTACATTAAAAACAAGGATGTCTAAGAAGTTCTGATACTGACTTCATTCCACAGGGTTCATTTTTACAAGGCATTGTCATACTCAGGAAAATCATGCATTTTAATTTCACAGCAGATTGCTCTTTACTAGAGCAATTTTGTCACTGTTAGATCAATCCAAAACATACTGAAAATTATAGGATTTATACTGCCCTAATTCCATCTTGCTGTTTTTATTACTTGCTCTAGCATCTGTAGTAGCAGACGTACAAGCCTGATATGTGCTAGTACATTCTACACAGAACATCCAATTCTCATTGAAGTGGATTATCAGGTGGAAGACAGGCTTCACTGGTGAGGACTAATGCTTAAAAAGATATAGATTACCTATGGAGGAAAGAAAAGATTTCCCAAGATACCTACTGAAAATTGACAAACTGCATTACGTTGCCACTTAGTGACAACCTTTTCCACTTGGGAAAGTAGTAAATGTATGCTGTGAAGGTACATTGTTAATAGACCTGTGGCCCTGGAAGTGATCAGTGCCATCAAAAAAATTCAGGCATCTGAGGGAGAAACCATTACTGTACAAAAGGGACTGAAAAGAGCTACAGCAAGTGTTAAGCAGAAGAGACTGGAACCAGTAAATGAGAAACAAAAGCTAGATAAAGACTAGAGATCATAGCTACATTCTGAGTGAAGTAGTTATTGAAGTGTTATTGAAAATATTTTAATGAGAAATATTTTTTGTGGGTGATTTTTTTCCCCATTCAGGCCATTTATTCTATTTACCACAAAGTAGTTGGTGAGAAGACAAATATTCTAAGTTTTTTTTCTACTGCAATTATTTATTTTTATGAAAAAAGTATGCCATTTTTTCCACCATAATACTGGATAACACTTACCTATCCACCTATATCTGTTTTATGTAGCTCTTGATTAAATAATGGGCAGAATTTTCTCTTCTTTCTTTCAAAATGGAATTCCAGTTCTCTTTCCACTCTCAGCTCCCTGAAATATTCAGTCTGAAGTCAAAATATTTGTAAGTCATTCAACAACTTTCTCTCGACATAAGGTAAACCAATGCTTAGAAAGATACAATGGGTTTATACTATTAATTCAGCATAGTACTACAAATGCTATAATGGGATGTATTAACCCACCACTAACCAAACACATGTTAAATGGGAACCTGTGAGCTCAACTGCTCCCCCCACCCTTAGGTGAAACTGGAGATGAGTTAATTTTTTGTACTATTAGGCCTGACTATAGACAAGTTACATTTATTTTTAAAAGATGCTGTGAAATTCTAGTAAAGAAAGGGTTCTCACGATGCAGTCTGAATATGAAGTTAGTAAGTACAGGTTTCTTGATTTGAGTCGTACCTAAGCTTTTTGTTCTGTCCCTTCTCCCTGTAATCCTACAGTGCCCAGATTTTTAAGCATTCCCAGGGTAGTGCTGCTGCTTCTGTCTAGACATGTGCTATTCTGGGTGTAGTGGAAGCTCTGAGTAGATTAGGTGATGCAATTCTTCAGCAGTGCTTAGGTCTGCCTCCCAGGAAAGGCTTGTACTCAAAGGGGTTCTCCTGAAAAAGAAATTTCCTGAGCAGTACCTAAATATTAATACTTAATTGCAGTACTGCAACACTACACACATGCTATGGCTACCAATATGGCACTGTTCTTTTTTTTTTTTTTTTAATTAAAGTGTAATGCAATGGAAACAATAGAAACGATGATAGAAATAAAGATCTGGAACAATGACAAGCAGGGACGTAAAATGAGGGCAAAGCCAGTCTCAGCCATCATAGTTACACTAGGCAGTTGAGCCACACAATACAGTGCCTGCAATTAAGCATTAAAATTATCCTGCATCCAAACAGAAAGGCTTGAGCTGAAATGCAAGGGTTAAAAAACGCAAAAGAATTGTCCAATTATCAGATAAGTTAGGTGGTATCCTAAGTGAGAGACATATAGATTTTTCTCTTGCTCTAAAATTCTTTCCTACAAAGTCTGTTAACTTACCTTTGGTATATTAAAGATTTATTGTAGTTATAAGCTGCTGATGGAGCTCCTGATTATATCTCAATGGGATACAGACTTTTCATTAGCCAACACGAAGCAGTATATTTACCTGATAAAAATTACCTCTACAACAATGAGCTGTGGGGAATAAAATCCCATGAAACTATTTGTTTATCTGCTTTTCACATTTTGTGTTGGACAAATGAACTTCAAGGTCTTACCAGGATAAGCGAAGAACAACTTGAGGTTGAAAGGTTATCCTGCAGGTCTCACAGAGGAAAGCACAGGTTTAGCTCACTTAGCATGTAAGCAAAATAGAAAAACAGCTCAAAAGCTATGCACCACACAAATAAAATCTGAAGTTTGGTAAATGACAGATAGAACCCTTTTATTAATCAGGATAAGACACATGATTTAAATACTCTGCATACCACATGTGCACCTGTTTTTACTACTGTAAATTTCTTTCAAAAAAAGAAGAAAGGACCATTCATGCTACACTCTCCTAGAGTAGAAAATTACAAAGCCTAGTTGTTCTTGAAAAAAATCCTTTAAAAAAATGAAAATCAAAACCTACCAAAGTAAGTTAAATTCTTTGGATGGTATATGGCCTACTCATGTAGAATAAAGAACTCTCTCTTAAAATAAGCAGTATAAAGCAAAAGTTCATAAATATTTAATGTCTCTTGCCCCCTTTCTTCTATGCTTTCCCTATATTTAATTAATCCAATTACTGTATTAAGTGTCTTTCCTTTTTCTCTTCCCTTCAGTTTAAAATGCAAAAATGAGGATGGTGCAAACTGACAGTTAATTGCCAGATTCTAAGCACAGTGACAAAGTGCCTCCTATCAACACATGGCATGCAAAGTCTCTAATACTTCAGTACAAGTAATTCATAGATGTGTCAAGAAGTGTCAGGCTGACAGTTGTACAAAGAAACTTATTTTTCTACCATAAGACAACAACCACAACCTCCATTGACAGCAGGAGAAGCAAGAGCAAAATCCATCAAAGCTGGACATGCATAGCATTGCTGACACAAGTACAATACCTGTTGATACTGCTAGGAGATCCTGCTGCTCTTTGTGGTCTTAGTTCTCCATCTGCCTTCCTGGATATTTTTTCTGAAATACAATTCCTATTTCTGACATCTTTGTCCTTACTAGGTAATGACCTAAATAAAACTTCTCAAAAAAGAACTAGAAAAGATCTGATTCTTCTCTCAGTAGTTTTACACTGGATTATTTGTTTTGTTTTATCATCCAGTGCCCACTGTAAAAGTATGAGAAGAAACCTAGTGAAAGGGCATTGTCTTGTTTTGTTGGTTATCAGTCTGTGAAGATTATTTGTGGACTTGGTGAGGTTGAATTAACAAGGTCAAAATGTCACTGAAGTTCTGAACTACAGACCTCAACTCTTCAAGTTTATCTGCCCAGTTAGATCTTTCCCTCTGTCTCCATTTATATACAAGTTCATCTAATGCTATATCAAATAAACTATTTTAGAAAAGGATCTGGTCAGCAATAACTCTCATGCTATTTTAGATGTCTTTTTTTTTTTTTTAATGCACATGAGATGATTACAGTTCTTTGACTTTAGCTACAAAAGGGATGAGCACAGCAATTTTCCACTCGCTAATGAAGAGGAACTGAGAACAGTTGCCTATTCTTCCTAAATAAAATGTTTAAAATCTAATGCAGGCAAGAGAAGTTGTTGTAAAGGTGAATTAATAAACCTATCATCATGTCCAAGAAAATTCATCCATTCTAATAGTTGCTGAATCTCAATAAAGGTAATCTAGTGTATTAATACCATCTTATCTTCCAAAAAATCCCTTTGGTATTAGATTTCTAGAAAGAGTTGA
>NW_010330946.1:11209-20735 GCF_000700745.2 Antrostomus carolinensis | reverse complement strand
CAAGAAATCTCAGGACACTTTTAAAAAGTTGCTAAAAAAAAAAAAAATCAGCTGTAGTGTACAATGCCAACCAAACAGTGAAAATAAGAGAAATGTTGGGTTATTTGATATAGAAAATGGAAGCAAGCATAAATGTAAAAAAATTCATGATTCATCCGATTTACAGTGGTCACTGATATGGACTCAGTTTGCGAAAAGGTAAGCACAGAAATTCAGGCTCCAGTTTCAAAGAAGCACCTATTTATAGTAAACAACTGTCACACTCATGTTCATATGCTTGGCTGACTCTGGGCCATAGATATTTCTGCAGAGAAATCTATTGCAGCACATCTAAAGTAACAAGAAAGTAACCTACATATTTCTGACTAAGCTGATCCCACATCAGGCATATGCCAAGCAGAAAACTACCTAAAACAAACAATTGCCAACAGGAAGTAAAATTATACCCTTCTACTTATTTTGTCTAGAGCCCTTTCTGCCTCAGGATGTAGGGTAGTAAATACCACTTGCAAGGAAAGCACTTGAGGGAATCTCTTGTGTCTGTAACCGACGAGGAACCCCTTCTGTCCTTTGTATTCCCTATAAAAAGGGAATTCCCCGGCAGCAGAAAAAGCAAGGACACAATTTTCAGGGTTTTTCAAACAGAATCCCATCCTACCTCCATTTCTCACTTTCTCCACTTCCCAAGTAGGAATTGCCCCAACCAAAACCTTAATCTTTAGAGACAGAACATTTCAATTTTATTATCTTGCTAAGAAGCTTTGAATGAGCTCTGCAATAGATCTAAAAGTAATTATGGACACCCAAACCACAAAAAAACAAACCAGCAATACTGGATGATTCAGCACAAGTTGGGAATTTAGGTGAATCCTGGATACTGTGTAAAGGCCAAGTAAATTAGTTGATTCATTTTATACAGCCTGTGGAAAAAAATGTTTTTATGTTCCTGAATGCTGACAAAGCCATTTAACCCAAGATTTTTTATACAGAAGTTACATTCAGAATGCAAAGGAGGAAAAAAAATGGCCCATACTTAATCAAAATTTAATTTGAGGTTTGTGATGGGAGAAAGCAGGATACAGTTTGAATCTATCACTTCATAAGAGAGCTCATAGCTTTAAGCTTTCAAATGCAATTAAATAACATTTCTCCACAGCAAAATTTAAAGTAAAAGCTGTGTTTGGTCCTTCACAAGTACTGTATCCACTATACTGAGAGCAATGGAAATTTCTGTAAGACAATATATTAAAATCCCAGTTTCCAACTAATTCAATAAGAAGAAAAAAATATTAAGACTTTAATGATTACTTCAAGACCTCTTTAAGAACTTCAAAAGTAAAAAAGAACCATATAAAATGTACTATGAATATGCAGCACAAGCACACAGGGCTGAAATAAAATGGCTGAGATACCAATCAACTAACAAAGAAGGAGAAAAAGATCCTATAACTATGCTAAAAGACAAAACCAAAAGAAAATACAGGTTGACTGTTGCACAGGGAAGGCAGGTGAGTTGATGATAAGCAAAAGGCTGACATATCAAATAGTTTTATTTTTTACAAATAAGGCAAATTGTAACCAGATATTTAAAAAGTGAACAGGAACATTGGCCAAATTAGGGAAACAATAGTTTAAGGAATATTTAAATAAATTACATGTACACTAGTTTGCAAGGCTTGGTTAAATTCAGTCTTGAGGACCCAGTGAACCACCTGAAACAGTCTCTCAAGCTTTAATGAATTTTTCTGAAGTTCACAGTACAGTGGAAAGTGTCAGGGGACTGGAGAAGGATAATCATGGTACCATCTTTAAGAAGGAGAGAAAGAAGGGACCGGGGAATTGGAGACAGCCTAACTGATTCCTGAAAAGATTCTGGAACATATTATTGAGCAATTTATAAGCACCTCAAGAATAACAAGATGATAAAAAACATGTGACATGGATTTGTCAAGAAAAAAAGTTGTATCAAACCAGCATAATTTATTTCTTTGACAGAGTTGCGAGCTAATGGATAACAGGGAAGCAATAGATGTGACAAACATGAACATTACTTTTTTAAAAAAAAAAAAAGTAATGTTCTCTATGGCAGTCTCATAAGTACTCTAAGAAGATCTGGTCTGGATTAATTCCCTGTAACATGGGAGAAAAACTTCTTGAAAAAAACTCCCAAGTAGAGTTTTCAGCAGTTCCATGTCAAATTGAGAGAGCATTTAAAACAGACAACAACAACAATCAAAACAATCTATTTCTAGTCAATGTTTTCATTGATGATCTGAACAACAGGCAACATGGAATGTGAAGAACAGGGAAAACAAAAACCAAAAAATTTACAGATAACAGAGCTTAACAGTGTTGCAAGCACTTTGAATTCACCTATATTTTCAAGATAGTTCTGAACATTTGCAGAAAATATTCAAAATCAGAAGCTGAAAATGAAGATAAGGGTAACATTCTGCTTAGGGTGAAGAAATCCAATGTCCAAATATAAAATTGGGAAGATTTGCCTAAGTTAGGTACTATGGAGAAGCAGCAAATCAATCATAAACTGAGTAAGGAGTTAACAATGGAAAACACACTATAAAATAGTGAAATTAAGTTTGAAATATGTTAACAGTAATTTTATTTGTAGTACAATGGTAAATATTCCACTTTACTTACTGCTTTAAGCCCTCAGATAAAAATAATGTGTTCTATCTTGGATAATGACTTTAACAAGGATATATAGCAAAAAGAGACAAACAAAAATACAAATAGCTTTAGAAAAACTGTTATTTGGGATTAAAGCTAGGAAGAGATTGACCTTCTTTGATTTCTTCTAGAAAATGAAAAAGGAAAATTAGAAGTTTTCAATACTTAGAAGGTTGTTGTAAAATAAATGGTAGTCAGCTGTTCTCTATATTCACACATAAAGAGAAGAAGATACTATTTCCACACGAAAAAAGATTAAGCTCAGCTGATAAGGAATATTTCTGGCACATGAGGAGTACCTGAATTATCTTCACGCCTTTCAAGGCAGAGGAAAGAATTGATCCTTGTCAGACAGGATCTAATCAATAAGAGCCCTATACACTGAGCTACTGTATGAAGGAAGGACATTGCAAACCTTCTTCACTATCTATTCTAGTGATCCTAAATAGCAGAGCACATTCAGAGCACATATCATAGAGAAGGAAAGCTTCTTCCAGGCAACAGAGCAGTAAAGGCTGTTACAGGGCAGGCTCCTCTCACCCCTTGACAATCACTTCCAGTTAAAATATTTTAAAGATTTGTTTTACCTGCTGGGAAAAAATTAGGCTTCTGCTCTCACAGCTTTATTTTTTTCCTAGGATGAGAGAAAAGAGTGACAGTGCTCTCTGTCAAAGAAAGTTAACAGTCTCTACAATCTACAAAGATCCCACCAAATTATAATTAACACTACCACACTTGCACTTTAACTTCCTTTGCTTGAAGTGACAGAAGCGATGTCAGTATTCACTAACCTATGCAGAAATCCTGGGGCTGAACTGGATACCACAGTACTCTTGCCTGTGAACTTTTACTTGAGTCACTGAGCCTTAATTTCCTCTCACTTAAACCTTAAACTGGTTTGAATCAGAAGTGGTGTCTAACAGAATAATATAGTAGCATCAGTGTAAGAGGAGTACTGGACATTTCAGACTTCAGTGTGTCACGTTGCTAAGAATCCACAGCAATATGCTAAGGCTATGTCTCGGGAGACAAGAGAGGACTTACAGGTATTCTAAGTGGTATTTGTTACTCAAATCAATATGGATCTATATCTGAAAATCTCTCATTAATGACTATGAAGCTTAATATGCCTTTAGGCAGAGATTCAATTCATCTTTTCTATGTTGCTCAAGCCTCTGTTTCTCCCATCCAATAGTTCAATGGTTTTCTAACTTCTGTTATTTGTAAGTGTCACTATAAAGTGACAATAGGTACTCCATCTAAACTTAATACAGCTTAAAAGGGAAAGGTTGGTGAGCAAGGGAATCTTTTTCATGTTTCTTCTACTGCCAACAGTTCCTTGTTTCTAGCAAAGGAAATGTTCCTTCCATTCCAAAGGAAAATTTTCCCATGTGCACTTTTTAATGCTAAAAAAATTATGTCTCAGCGTATATGTACAGACCAGTTAACAAAATTATCTACCTTTAATCTCTGGTTGATGGAATATAACTACCTCTCCTTAATCATATCTCACTTCATGCACTTTTTCCATTTAGTAAGACTTCTTTTTATGTTACTCTTCACTGTAACCCCTACATAGTAAGTCAGTTATGCTCTTAGCAGTAAAAGAGATCCTACGAAATTAAGATAATAAGTTTTCATTTTAAAGGGTTAAAAAGCAAGATCTTCCACATCAAGCTACCTACAGTTAAATACCAAAGTAATTGATCTAATTTTAGAAACAGTTCCTTTATCTTCAGTGAGTTGTAATGTGACTGCTGCCTCTTATAACACCTCTGAATTACTGTCACATTCACTGTGACAGGTGTGGGTCATTAGAACCAAGAAATTAACTATCTGCAGAAGGGATTAGGAACAGACTGGTTTTGATGGAAAACCTAAAAACTACTAGAACAGGGGGTGCCAGGTAATGTTGTTTAAAAAATTACTTTCTGCCAGTAAAAACACAACTGTAGGAGGTCATTATCTAACTCTATAAAAACACCATGCTTCTTGATTGGACTAACATATGGACTCCATGAGTTCCTTGGACCCAAAAAAACAGTAAAACAGTGACCCTGATAGAATCTGACATCAGTCATCATAGGTGGTGTGGAAAACATTCACCACATGGAAGAACAAATCCAGAGTTTTAATCCCGAAGGATAACAGAAACTCTTTATTTCCTGCAGAAATGCTTGCCAAACTACATTCATGTGATTTCCTCCAAAAAAAAAAACAAACAAAAAAAACCCAAAAAAACCCCAGTAAATATTATTTTTTGTCAATTTTTCTATTAACAAGAAAAAAATCACAGTAAATCTACACTAAACACTATCACAAATGTCTTTCATGTAACAAACAGTAGATCTCAAAAAGAAAATGACATCTCTAAGCACAATCAGAATTTATGTTAAATGCTAGCTTTAAAATGTTACATTAAAGGATAATTTGTGGAAATCACAGGTTCCAGTTAACCACAGTGTACATAGGCTGCCTTACAGTGAGAATGCTGTTTGCCACTGCAGTGCCTGCGTATTTACTAGTGACTACAATGCACGGGCATCTCTTCATATTTCAACAGCAGCCAAGTTTTTCTACTCACCATAGAATCATGCAGAAAAGCAGGGCATTGGGAATCATTAATTAACTACAGTAGCTGAATGAAGGCAGAATTCTCTTACAAAAATATAAGAGAAAGCAGATTGATCAGAACAGAAAAACACAGACTGATAAACAGAATCATGACAAGAAACTGCCTCTGCTAAATGGAGCAGAAAAGATCAGTTACAACCTGTCACTGTCCCTTTTCCCCAGTCCCTATTTTCAATTTCCTTTTGCAAATAAGTTTATAAAAGCCTTTGTTCTGATGTCACACAACAAAATGTAAAGAACTGTAGCTTTAAAAAAATGGGAATATAGATTTTTCACCACTGTTTTATTGCTACTCAACAGATGCAATACCACGAGAAAGGATATACTTTTATCACTAATACGCTCCTTATCAGTGCAGTCTGAAAACACAATCATTTACACAAAATCCAGAGTATTTCACCTGCAAACACATGAAAAAAGCCACCAGACCTGCATCTCACACATAGTCAGTAATTTTGAATGAGATATCTAATTAATCTTATTTGATTTAATCTTTGTGGCAGAGAAATAATGGGCAATTAATTGATGGTGTTTGCTATTCCTTGAAAGCCTCAGCTGCTAGAATGTTCATTCAGTGTTGTTTCAGTCTCAAAAAAGAGTAAAACGGCTTTCATCTGCTGGGCTTTTTTCTGTGTTACAGGAAGTCTGCTAGCCAACATGGAGTTTTGCACTATTGCACCACATTCATAAAAGATAAGCAAGCCACAACTCTGCATTTCTAACAAGAGTAATTATTAATCTAGGTCTTGTTGTCAGAATATATTTCAATTGATCCCAGCTGTTTACAGGTAAAGAGCAGGCAGGTGCTAGAGCTGTGTGCCTCTGTTTATAGTAGTAAGCATAATAAAGATTTGACAGCAACACTCATCGTGATCATTCTTACCCCTGCTGTCACACGCTTATATACAACCTGCTAGGAACAAATCCTTACGCAACAGAAAGCCGAATATGATGTGAGCTGTGACTTGTGGGGAATGTAAAATGATTCTTTCGGGAGTTATTAAGTACTATTACTTAATGTCTGACATTTAACAGATGTGTGTCCACATGGTGAATCAGTCCAAAATCCTCTTTGATCAAAATGAGTACATCTTAAACACTAACTGCATTTTACGAATACTTTAGAGCCTTGACCAGTTGCAAGAGTGCAGTTCACAATCCTCACTTACAGAAACCTTTCTATGGCATATTTTGTTATAAAAGTATTGACTGGAAGACAGATGCCTTTTAGTGCAATAATATATATGCTGTGTTATATATAGATCCAAAATTGATTGTTTTTCTGTTGGAAGCAATTTCTGTTTCCTGAACTTTCTTTATTTCACCCTGTGCTGTGATAGATGCCTGCAGCATAGTAATCTATATTCTCATCTTCAATGCTTAACTCTCTGTGTACCACTCGCTGTCCTTGACATCAAGGAATTCATACCACAAATCTTTCAGATATGCAATATATTTCAGGAAACCTGCACTCTTGCATTTTTATAGGACAAGATGTGTTACTTTTTAAAAGGTATAGAAAATGAGAGGGTATCTATGGAACTGTAATCCTAATAAAGGTCACTTTCTCTTCTTAGCTAAAATGCATTACTTGAGTGGTTGTAGTAATCTGAATTTGAGATGGATTAATGCTATTTGTGAATAGTTTGACTAAATTTTCCTATTTCTTGCTAAGCTATTTATTCACAAGTTCATTTTCTTCTGTTTATCAACTTTGAAAGTGGTCAAAAATAGTCATTATACTAACAGCTCATAATTATTTTTTTTTTCTGTCAAATGGAGACATGTAACAAACATGTTTCTCTATTCTGCTAGCTCTGCCTTAATACTTACAGCTAACAGGCAGAAATGCGCTGACAGAAATGCAAGAGCCACAAGCCCAGCAGTCCTGCATTGTTTTGCATGTCTAGGCCTTGACAGGCCAGGCCATTTCTGTATTTTATTACCTGTTACTACAGTGTCTTTACATTTGACCTGTAGCTTGCAACTATGAAATGTGGTACATATCAAGGTACACTAGGTTATTGAACTTTTAGTACAGTAGAAACAAATGTGACTTAATGCAATAGTTTAATTGCCATTTTAAACAAATGCCAATCTTTTAAGCGATTTAACTAACATTTGCTTACAAGTAGCAGGTGTTTTGCCTGCAGATTAAAGTAGATAGCAGCCAGTTTCTCCAGAGGCTATAATGCCAACAGTAAAGCTACTTTAGGAAAAAAATATTAAGTCTATTGAATCTGTTATGTTTTATCATAACAGGCAGGGAACTTGCATTACTCTGTCCTCATAAAGAGGCGTTTAGATTTATAACACTATCCTTGTTATTCCTTAATAATGGATCAAATTCAGCATTAACTAAGAGCCAAATAGTGTCAGAGGCAGCATTCTCATTCAACTTGGTAGGCTACATCATAGCCTTTGAAGGGATGTCAAAGGAGCGCAAATATGCTTGAATCACAAGTGATAGATAGCACTACCACTGCTGCCAACCAGAAGCATGACCAGCAGGTTCAAAGCAGCAGTGACGTCTAGAAAAATGCTGGACCAGAGCAGCGAGAGACACTCTTCTTGCCTGTACGTCAAGAAGGAGAGACATACCCAATTCACTGTATTTATTTAAGTAATTAATGGTTTTGAAAACAAAACATAATCTTTATATGTTTCTAAATTAGAAATACTCCAATGTGAGGAACAAAAAATCTCCACCTTTGATTCGTACTTATAAGAGCCATGCATAATGATTAAAGCCAAAGGCAGACAATCCCAGGTAAACGTGAAAAAAGATAAAGGGACAGTCAGTTGTCATAATGGTTTCAGATCACAAGATGTTAGTGGGTTTGTTATTTTTCTTACTTAAAATTACATAAAACATATCCTGATGAATCAGTTTGCGATCTTTATGCATTGTAAGACAGCTAGTGGAATCTGACATATTCTTCTATGATTTGTCAAAAACTATATCTTTAATAATTAAAAGCAACTACCTACTCCTTTATTTGCCTTATACAGGTGTTCTGGCATGTCCTTTATTACTAATATATATATATACTGGGTATTAATATTATATTACATAAAAACTGAGATAAGCTTAGCAGCACACAATGGATGCCTATATACTAAAGTGTAAAGTTGTAAAGTAAAATATAATATCTATTGAACAAATATTTATAAATGCCTTCTCTGTAATACCTGAAATACTCCCATTATTTGTCCCCAAATCAGAACTAATGTTTTTATTTTGAGAAGGCAATGTGACAGCAGTTTTTCTCCTCCTCCTCCCATCTTGCTCTTCTTTTTCTTACTGTTAACTTTTTTCACCCTCTATCTTTATTGTCTTTTGTTGTGCCCGTGGGAGCTAAGTTGTAGTGAGTTTTATACTTTGCCTAAAGGACAGAGAGATTTGTGGTCATTCTTATCTCCTCTGATAATGATTTCCAAAGCTTTGGCTGTGTTGCTGAGGAGGCCTTGTCTTCTGCCCTCTCAGGCTTCACCCTTGAGGTTGACAGCTTCATAATTCCTGAGGAACACAGCTGTCAGGAGAGGTTGTAGTCACAAAGAGAGATTCTCCAAGGTAACATGTACCAATTCAGTGAAGGACTCTGAAGATTAACACCATGACCTTGAATTTAACGTAGCATCCTGCGAAGAGTCAGAATCGTGAGGCGTCAGAACCGTGAGGCGAGTATCAATATGATGTGCCCTAGTGGGCTGGCTCTTTGAAAGAAGCAGGATGTTACATTCTGGAATACCTGAAAACTGTTTCAGCCTTCGTCAGAGATACACACTCACAGACAAGAGCTTGCATAATGCCAAAGTACTTCAGTTCAGAATCTTACAAAGCATTTACTCACTTTCTAATGTGAGTATATAAACAGTACTATTAGCATCAATGGCCTAAATTGTGCTTGGAGGTAAGCATACACTTAGAAAGTTTTGCTAGATTAGCACAGTATCCAGCATTTTTGCAGATTCAAGCAGGCAGAGGGAGTAAGGGTAGAGTTCCTATTTGATAAACAATTTCTGATCAGCTATAGGTGAAACAAATGTATTTCTCATTCTGTCGTGAGTTCTGTGTGTAGCAGTTTGAGACTAAAAGATTAATATCCTGGTTTGCAGAGCAGTTTGACAAACAGGAATAGATTCATTTTGCAGAGGACACACTGGACTCTGTTTTTACGAGCACTCTCTTTGACATACTTGT
>NW_010330946.1:0-11182 GCF_000700745.2 Antrostomus carolinensis | reverse complement strand
CAGCAGGAAGCCACAGAGTTGGCAGAAGCAAGTCAGACGTAAAACTGTAGCCCTGCCGAAAAGACAGCTGCTACACTAGTCTTTTCACCACCTACATGTGATGACAGCTCCAGCTTCAGCTTTTTATTTAATCACAACAAAGCATAAGGAAAGAAGCAATATCATAGTAAAGGTAAAAAGCACATAAAGATACCAAGGATAAAAAACGAAAACAAAAACAAGCCACCACCACTGCTCTTTTCTCTGGAGGATCCATCCTTGAAATTATCTTAACACCATTCCATGACAGTAGCCAAGTCCTGACTTCAAAGCGAGCCTGAGAGCTACAACTGTAACTAGTGCAGCAGCTTGTCTTGGGTAGAGGCCAGCAGCAAAATCTATGGGGAAGAGCATAAAAAGGGGAAGTACAGAACAATCCTCATTGTGCAATTCTACCTCTTAGCAATAACACTTTGAAGATTTTATAACTTGAAGGCTTCATCCAGTCATTGTTTCCAAAATCTTTCTTCCATGAACTTAGGCAATTTCCTTTTAAATCCATTTGTTCTTCAACCTAATTATGGATCATGTGAAAAAAAAAAATCTTATTTTCATTTGTGTAAAGTCTGTCCTTCAGTATTGTCAGTGGAAAGTCCTGTATTTCCTATACCAAGAGAAGCTTTTTTTTTTTTTTCCCCTTATTGACTTTCCTGTATCTGTATCATTTATGTTAACATATTGTCCTTCGAGTTCACCCTTCATCCCATCTGGCTCATTTAGAAGGCGAAAGCTTCAGAATATAGGCAATACTAGAGGTTTTATGAACAGTTCTTTACATAACCTGAGTAGAAATAGTAAGTATTTATTCAATCAGCTATTTTAAGGGCACAGTGTTTGATGGCTTAGAGAGGACTTGGTGGGCAGGGATCTGGAAGCTGGTTGCTTCATTTATTAGATTTCTCTCTTTTAATATTAAAGGGAAAAATTCACAACACTAACCAGGACGGTATGACCCCAGACTGTCGGTCTCAACTCAGAGATCTCTTGGTACTTTAGAAGGATTTAATGCCAACAGCTCTTCTGTTTAGTTCCATGAACTTACTCAAAAGTGTTAAGTATAACATTACTAACAGCTATGATGAGTCAGATCTAAAAATAAATTCAGAATATTTAATACTTTGTTTAATCTCAGTAATTTCAAGAGGCATGTGTGAATCCATGGAAGGCCATAGGCCTTGGCTCTCTGTTTCTATATTTAAACAGAAACAAATATCCAGAATGTAAATATTTCCATTTAGATCATGGTAGAAGTTTGAATTTTTGCTTTTTCCCTCTACATCTTTTTTATTTCCTTTAAAAAGGTATTGCTACAAATTTTCTTAGTACAAAATTCATCTATAATGCTAAACTAGAGACTTATTGTAAAACTTATTGACAAGAACTGAACAGAGTATTTCAGGGGGAGAACTGATATTAATAGCAACACCAAATTCTCCAAATACTCAAAAAACCCCAGACTGATCACGGGTATACTAAAAAATTAGATCATGTTGTAGAATAAATCTCATTTTTTACATAGGAATGCTATAGACTTCCAGATTTATCTCATTAGAGGACAGAAAATTTTCTTTAATATACACTAGCTAGCTGGTTAAGTCAAGTGACTTTTTGGAAAATAAATCTTTAACAGGCATCTTTAACCAAGAGATTGCCTTAAAGTTTATAAATTAATTTACCTTCTAGTAGATTTTGGGATCAAGTCTATCCCAATTAACTAGGAGGCTATATCCGTTGCCCAACACAACCAATTGTTTACAAGAGCTAGGCCACTAGTACTAATCAGAAATATTCTATACACAACATCCCTGTCACTTACACGGGTTGCACACTGTGGTAGTCTTCAACTACTCTGTAAATCATGTAAAACCAATCTCACATCACTTCACAGTTTGCATAATCATTAAAAAAAAATTAGTATCTCTACCTTGTTTCCTAGGGCATTAAAACCATTGTCTTTTTTGGAAAGACTAGTGAACTCATCTGCTTCTTTAGGAAAAGATCAGCAGCACTCCACTGTTCCTTCTCTCCCTGCTAAACTAATTGACCTCTCTCCCAGAAAAGTTCTGCCTCAACCTTTCTTTCCACCTCACTACAGGACACATCCCCCAACACCTGCTGTTTCAAAGACATTTGGGAAGAAAATGGGCAATTGAGAACATGAAAGATTTTTGTACTGAAAGGTTTGCACAGACACAAGAGGTACTGTATTAGGCAGTCATTTGGGGGGGTTGTGTTTAGAAAAAATGAGGGGATTGTTTATAGAAGAGCTTTCTCCTGCAGTGTGGATAAATGGTTATTTCCTCACAGAAGTCTTGTGAAACATCCAGCAAATGATTTTACAGGCAAGAAAAAGCATTCAAGTTTCCTTAGGCTGTCCTATTTCTAACAAAACTGCTTAGCCAATTCATTCATAGATATACACCACTCAGTTGCTTTCATCTTCTAATCTCCTGAAATCTGCATATTAATCTGCAAGCAAATTCAGAACAGATAAAACATATTTTGAACTTTAGTCACCAAGAAGGATGTTGCCCTGTTAATCTCAAAGGATTGGCATAGCAATTTTACCACATTTTCTAAAAAAATACACACAGATTTAAGGTTGAGTTCTGGATTTAATTGAAGTAACCTTTTGTACAATCTAACTTTAATGAAGTGCAATGAAGTTAAACTCCACAGAGGCCATTAATCTGAAACACTCCATTAAAACAACTACAAGGGGAGTTTTTAATAAACAGTGTGAACTAATGCCCATGTGGAAAGGTAATTGAGAGGGAACTGGTGTCTGGGCCAGATTGTTATTAAATCCTTATCACAGGTAAAGCTGAAACCCCAAATGGCAAGCTGCCATGTGATTTATAGTGCCCTTCCCTTCCCGGCCTTAAAGAAAAGGCTATGTTTAATAATAAAAAAATCCTGTGACTAAGCTATAAAATAACTGAGCAATTACTTAGAATAATTTATACAGTGCAATATACTGACCTTGCTCTAAGCATAAAATCTACAAAATAACTTCTGTAATAAAACTGTGAACTACTAAAAGGACTAAAGGTTTAACCATTTTTATTGTGCAGAACCTGAGGGTACTATAAATACATATCACACTCCTAATAGGAGAGCTTAAAAAAATTCATAATTATATAATCTCAAAGAAAGTTTCTCTGAAGTCTAATAGGGCTTTGCCATAACACTTTTTTTTATGCCTACTGTCCTATTTCAAAACATCGTAGCAGGGCACTAAAGTCCACATTTTCTAATATTGTATACACTTAGCAGCTGAACTCTATCTAAGTCCAGTCTTCCAGGAAACAATGCAAAAAGGGACAGAAGACTGCATCAGAGATCAATTTGGCTTACAGCATTACAGACTGTACTTCTAAAAATCAAGAAAGCACTATTATTAAGATCCTGAAAGGATCTTAATGAAGAACAATGAAGAACAGATACTTGCTCTGATTTTTTTAGGATGTCTTTGCCCTAACATCTGTAAACAAACTTGTCTAGATGTAGAAAAGTCTTTAATAAAATACCAGTATCTATTGTTGGTATGACTCTGTGAGGGTGGTGAGATACTGGAACCGGTTGCCCAAAGAAGTTGTGGATGCCCCCTCCCTGAAAGTGTTCAAGGCCAGGTTGGATAAGGTTTTGAACAACCTGGTCTAGTGGAAGGTGTCCCTGCTGATGGCAGGGGGGGTGGAACTAGATGATCTTTAAGGTCCCTTCCAACTCTAACCATTCTATGATCCTATGACTAACAAAATGTGTACAATAGTCTAGATTCTAGATGAAAACTGCATAAATATATTTAGCAACATTTCAAAATAATTTTCTGTGAAAAGGATGAATGGAGATTACTTCAACTCAAAATGATGAAAAGCATGGCATCATAGAGCAAACTGTATCTAGTATATCACTGACTGTCCACATACTTGTTTCTATGCTTCAAATGTGTGCATTTTCCCTCTAAATAACAGAGCTGAGATGTGTTTTGTGACCAGATATACAGTAAGCATAAGAATGTTATGATGAAAGTTTGCTGAGGTCAAGTATAATTAACAGCACATTACTTCAGCTAAAAAGAAAAGTAACCACTTTTATTTTCAGTCTGGCAATAATCCAGGTTACAGCAGATGCCATCCAGAAGGATATAGGCTATGCACAGCATAACTGAAAGACAGAAATTGTCAACAGGCTCGTATCATGCAGGACAAAAAGCTGTCACCTTGATTAATTGGGTCTTGGTTGGTTTGGCAATGTGCCTAGGGTGAGTACATTCAGTTACATAGGAGTTGTGTTGCCATCATCACTGTTCCTGGGCACCTCTTCATCCCAAAGTGGTATCTGTGATTTCAGAAAACACGAAAAAATCTCAAGAAGGCCGATTGCAACATACACATTAAACTACCCAGGAAAAATATGTGTGTCAAGTTATTAACAGGTACCAGTCTATTTCCAGTGGCTTAACATAGGCTCTCTTTTTTGTCTTTTCATCAAAATACATCTTAACACACTATCATTGGAAGAAATACTATTCTTTCACACAAGTTTATCTTGTTACTAGGGTGTATGTTTATGTTATAAATACTATAAGCAAATCTGCACTTGCTTCTATTTATTTGCACCTGAAATGTACAGCAAATAAATACACTAAATGGAAAATTTGGGTTGCGAAGAAATTACTCCAGTGTTATTTTATGCTTCCTCAGAAAAGTTCCTATGTCTTTGTACTTCATTTTAAAAATAGAAATATCATTCAGTTACATCTTGGCAAGTGGATAGCTCTGTCATATTAATACGAGTAAAAGTGAAAGCTCTGTTTAAAAGCCCTGGAAAGCAATGCACTTCAGCATATGACTGAAGTTAAATATATTAACAAAGTGCATTATTAAATAGGAATGAACTGAAGCGTGTGGTTAAATGTTTCACCGAGAAACTACTATTTTCAGCTTCTGCCTTATGATTTTTCCAATGCTAAATCTCAAGTACAGTGAAGCCATTCCAAACAATTAAATGTGCTTAACTGTACTGGTCTCTTTCCTCAGTCAGCTGATGTTTGTATTTCAGTGGAGCCACTCCAGTTCATACCAGCTCAGTACCTGCCTCAATATTTGATTGATTAGAAAGATTCTTAGAATCATAGAATCATAGAATGGTATGGATTGGAAGGGACCTTAAAGGTCATCTAGTTCCAACCCCCCTGCCATCAGCAGGGAAATCTTCCACTAGATCAGGTTGCTCAAAGCCTCATCCAACCTGGCCTTGAACACTTTCAGGGAGGGGGCTTCCACAGCTTCTTTGGGTAACCTGTTCCAGTGTCCGACCACCCTCACAGTGAAGAACTTCTTCCTAATATCTAATCTAAACCTCCCCTCTTTCAGTTTAAACCCATTTCCCCTTGTTTTGTCATTAACTGCCCTTGTAAAAAGTCCCTCCCCAGCTTTCTTGTAGGCCCCCTTCAGGTACTGGGAGGCCGCTATAAGATCTCCCCGGAGCCTTCTCTTCTCCAGGCTGAACAGCCCCAACTCTCTCAGCCTGTCCTCACAGGAGAGGTGCTCCAGCCCTCGGATCATCCTCGTGGCCCTCCTCTGGACTCACTCTAGTACGTCCATGTCCTTCTTATGTTGGAGCCCCAGAACTGGACACAGTACTCCAGGTGGGTTCTCAACAAGCAGAGTAGAGGGGCAGAATCACCTCCCTTAACCTGCTGGCCACTTATTAAAGTCTAGGAAAAAAAATCTGTTGAGGTCTTTGAACACGACTGAGCTATATTTCATAGGGAAATACCCTACAGGCTAGGGAGCTTTGGTCAAAAGAGCATATTAGTGAAAAAGCTGTCTCTCCCAAAACCAAAATGGTTTTCTTTTCTTGTAATTTCAGAAAATAATATTTTAATATTTTAACTAAAAATATTTCAGATATTTACAATTTTTAAAAGACTAGCATGAACAGAAAATAATTTCTCACAAAGTATTTCAGTGTTAACTTTTAAGCTTGCTCTTTTTTAAAGGAAAAATCAGTATTCTCTGCCAAGCAGAAAATTATTTATTTCTCAGCTCTCAGTACTGTCTCTTCACCGTGCATTTTCCTTCCTTTTTTTTTTCTACCATTCCTCTAAAGATCCTCTGCACCACTGACACAGCTTTACTCAATAACGGCCAGATTACCTGGCAGTCTTTCTACTGCCATCTCAAGAAGGGATCTGAGGAAAATCTGAGCTGGGTTTTTGGTTTGGTTTTTTTTTGGAGTTGCAAGACTTGTTTGGGATACTGTCAGCAATCATTAAGAATCTTACACTCTCATCTCTAATACTGGCTGCACGTTGCATTACTACTGGAACATCATACATTTCAACACCACTTTCTTGATTAGAAGTTATTGACTAAACCAGTATCTTCTGCCAGTTGTCTTCTTCAAAGGGAAAAATCAAGCTTCCTAGCTTTACCTAAATTTCTCCAAAGACATTTCCTAATGGGTATGGGTAGTATATGCTATCTTTATAGATATATACACATACACACAAGCCCACTACTGTATGTAGTATCTGTACAAAGTATCTTTAAAAATAAGTTTCATAATGGTGTTCCTTTATGTATGTATGTATCCATATAAAAAAATATGCAAATACATACATTTCTTTCAGCTTTAAGAAGGCATGTTATTTCCTGAGCTTAAAGCAAATACCAGGCTACTGAGGAATAACAATTCTTAGTCAGTCATTAATTTTCTGAATATTCATATATATTTAGATATCTGCTGTTCTGCAATTGCAGTTTCCTCCCGACACACGCATGATTGTTTACCATATAAAATTCACTGTCTTGTAACACAAGGAAAATAACCTAAGTTTCAATAAAAGCCTGGCTGTCAGGAAGCTCCAAAGACAGATGAATCAAAAAAGTATAAAACTCTTTTCCTCATAAAATCTCACTGGTCCATTTCTGAATGGACCTTGGCCTCTGAAATGGTTAAGACAAAATATGAAAACAACATCTCATTTTTTGGCATTCTGCAAAATTATTCTTTTAACCCACACGCAGAACTCAATGTTGTTTTGTTCTAAGGCAATGTCCCAGCTGAAGCAAGGCTGGCTTATGCAATTCATTATCTGCAAGCTACTTGCATGAGACATGCATGTCTTTCAGCTCTGCACTGTCATGTGAAGGAGTTAGACCCTCAGATAAATCCCAACAAAGTATTTCATTGACCTGACAGTATATTTTATGCAGCATAGCTCCAGAAATGTGTAATGCCTCTGAATATGTGCTGGTCAGTAAGGCATTTTCAGAATACAATGTACACTGAAAACAGTGAAAAGGTAAGAAAAATAAAGCTTTATCTTTACTGCCCTCTTCAGGCTGTATTAATTTAGAGTTTGTTAAACAACATACTCTTCAATGCAGCAGTTCCTTAGAGCCGTGCTCAAACCTTTTGTTTAACCTGTGCACCTTGCCTAAAAGAAGCTGTTTGATTTAGGCTGATAAAGGAGTGTGAATCTATGGGTTTATGAAAATGAAAAAATTTCTGATGGCTTCATTAGGAAACACACTGTATGAAACGGTCACAGTTGCAAGTAGTTGAGAGATCGACAGTGAAACGAGCTCCTAAGCTTTTTCAAAACAGCAGAAACTTGGTAGCATTCATATCAAACAGCTGTTCCACAATTCAGAAGTGTTAGTAAAGAATAGAAAGCTGGAATCAAGCATTTAGGAAACTTATCAAACATTTAGGAAACATATCATTTTTGACCTCTTACAAAGTTTACATTTCATATTTATTTTAACCACATAGCATAATTTCCTTTCCCAAACAAAAACTTCCATATACTATTTTTTCTGCAGCCTGACTCCCTCTACTTCTTTGTTTTAAGTTCTAATTGATACTCAGAACTTTTTCCAAATGTGCGTCATCTCATATTTCTCAAAGTATTGCTTAATCTCTGATCCAGTGGGCTGATGTAGATGGCAAGCTACTCTTGACTTGGAACTAATTTCAGAACCATCAATTCACTCAATTAAATAAAAACCAGGTATTCTAAGATTTAGTATATTTTAAATGCCAGGATTATTCTCAGTCATTTTCTTGAAAAACATTAGAGCTTCTACTTTACTGTGGCGTTTCAGAATTTGATATTAAAATCCCAACATCAGCCACATAGAAATGTAACAGCAAACTATGTTTTGTGCATAAAGACTTAGTCACTATCTTATATGTAACACCTAGAGCAAAATCCTGTGAGACTTGTCCATTGAATTCAAGAAGATACAGATTAAACATTCAGCCTCTACTAACACAGTCACACCTTCTGAGATATAATTCACACTCCAAACGTCATCACAGTATTCTGGCACCAAGTTTTATATTTTAAGCAATAACATGTCCTCTTTTTTCTGTTCATCTTTCTTAAATTCACCTCACATTTATTCTGGCTTTTTGTCAGTAGTTTGGGCTCACAGCTTTAGTTTCTTCTATGGCTTACTTTTCTGTCCATCGTACTTCACCTAAATCTCTCTTCCAACTTTTCCACCTTCGTTATTCTTCCCTGCTGCTCTGTCACCATCCTTTTCACTAGTTTTCTCCTTCTTTTAACAAATTTTGTCCTTGCTGCCTTGATTACTCTCAGCACGTAGAGTCTGAGCCTGATACTTCTGAAGTCTGGGGGAGGATTTGGCCAGTATAAAATGGCCTTGCTCCTTGCAATTTTTAGTATAAGGTATGAAATTCACATGTAAAATATCATATATTATCATACTGTTCTCTGATACATATATAATATGGAAATAGCACACATAACATGCTCTTCTAATGATCATAAATATAATTGAGCTCTTGGCATAAACTCTGAATAGTTGTGCATTTGCTCATAAGTAGTAAGGCCACAAGAGTGGCAAGGATCTGATTTGTGTTACACACAACCTTGGGTTTTTTATTATGGCACATTCTTATGAAAGTCAGTGGGTTTTTGTCACTATTTGGAGGAGGAAAGGGTTAAGAGGTCACAGAAAGGGATTTAGAGAAAGGAGAGGTATTTGGATAAAAACAAACTTTTCCAGTATTTCTGTCTGTGTAGCCTAGTTACTTTAGACCCTAACCTGCAAAGCATTTAAGTTTAAGCATATAAGCAGGATTAATCACATGCTTAAAATTAAGCGCATGCTTTGGTTCCTTATTGAACCAAGCCCTATGACCCTCTGACTGACTAAAATGGATTAAAATATAATTGCTTTCGTATTTCCATCACAGACAGGTTGTGCAAATAATTACAGGCAGTCAGGCTCCTCAAATCAGGTATTTTTTTTATCCCTCTTCTTTAAGCATATTCATCACTTTGGTACACCAAATATAGTAACTGAGGAAGAAAATTAGCAGATGAGGCTGAATCAGTTAAAAATAATTTAAAAATAGTCCCTCATGTTTGCTAGCTTATCATGTGACTACTTACAGAAAATAATTTATCATCCACAATGGATATTACCCTATGTGCACATGTTTATACATATCTTATAGTCACTGCATTTCTCTTTTGCTGTTTTAACTCAGTTTTCAAAATGTGACAGACAAATAGATACAAATAGGACCTTGTTTGATCTGATTAGGCTAGAATGGAGAGTTTGATTTCGTTCCAAAGTTTTCCAACAGTTGACCTGAAATATGTCAAAGCAACTTCCATCTCTTATTTCTATGAAGCTGTCCCAGTTTCCTAATTTCACCAGATCACACAGTTACCATGTCTTTGAAGTTTATTTGTTGTTTGTGGTTTTTTTTCTTTACAGTGATTAATTTAGCAGACATTCAGACTGAGACTGATTTTGCATTTGGCTGTAATTTATTCTAGTTAAGAATCTACATACTCAAGAAGGAACACTATATTCTGTAATTTAAGCACGCGAAGATCAATATGAAAACATCTTTGGCACCGAGTACTGCAGTGGATCACTAATCACCATATTAGTTGATGCTTCTGCAATGTTACTAATTGTAAAGTGAACATGTTGTACACAGAAGATTATGAAGACTTTAGCATACTATGATTGTAGAATAGTGCTAGACCTCATGTGTTGAAAGACTTCATAATCAAGATTATGAGATCCTGAAGATCTGAAAGGTTATACTCCCTTTCTAAGAAATAGTGTGTAATTTATCACTGGTATTGTTTCACACAATCAGTCTTGCTTTAAGAAGAAACAAAGTGAAGTTTATACCAAATACCAAAACAAAAATCATTCCCTTTTAATCCCTTTCACCACATGCCTACACAGTCACAGAATGATAGAATGGTAGGGGTTGTAAGGGACTTCTGGAGATCATCTAGTCCAACACCCCTGCCAAAGCAGGTTCACCTAGAGCAAGTTACACAGGACTGACTGCATCCAGGCAGGTTTTTAACATCTCCAGCGAAGGAGACTCCACAACCTCTCTGGGCAGTCTGTTCCAGTGCTCCGTCACCCTCACAGAAAAGAACTTTTTCCTCATGTTTAAGCAGAACCTCCTGTGTTCCAGCTTTTGTCCATTGCCCCCTGTCCTATCGCTGGCCACCACTGAAAAGGGTCTGGCCCCATCCTCTTGACACCTGCCCTTTAGATATTTATAAACACTGATAAGGCCCCTTCTCAGTCTTCTCCAGGCTAAACAGACCCAGCTCTCTCAGTCTATTCTCATAAGAAAGACGCTCCAGCTCCTTAATCATCTTTGTAGCCCTCCACTGGACTCTCTCCAGAAGTTCCCTATCTCGCTCGAACAGGGGAGCCCAGAACTGGACACTCCAGATGTGGCCTCACCAGGGCAGAGTAAAGGGGGATGATCACCTGCCTCGACCTCCTGGTCACACTCTTCTTAATGCACCCCAGGATACCATTGGCCTTCTTGGCCACAAGGGCATATTGTTGGCTCATGGTCAACTGGTCATCAAGCAGTCATTAGCTTTGGCTCAAGGTAATGAAATTCATATAAATATTGATAAATACATTTCCAAAATTCTGTACGTTTCCTAGTATTTCTTAATATCAATATCCAGGCTTTAATAAGCCTTCTTTTGAAACATCATTTTGCTTACTTACAAGTCTGACACTAACAGGCAAATCCTTTTCTTCACATCAAACTTCAGGCTTGGCACATGGATCACAGAATCACAGAATCACACAGAATC